>NW_004524711.1:6483837-6501472 GCF_000260255.1 Octodon degus | reverse complement strand
AAAAAAAAAAAAAAAAACTTAAGGAACTTGGTCAAGCAATGGCCGTGACTCATCCACATGGCTAACACTGACAAAGCATCTGCAAACTGTGGTACAGGGTTACAGGATAAATCTTGAGGGTACTTGACTGACCCTCTCAGATACAAAAGTTACATTTCTTATTATATAGGTCTTGCTTTATCTTGGTCTTAATCATCCAGCAATAAAGTATAAAAAAGAAGGGTATAAAGTAAAGCCATATTAATATGCTGAGCTGTGAAATGCTCAAGTCAACAACTTCTGCAGATAACCCACTACTATTATGGACTGCTGGACTGTGTAGGATTGTTTTGCTGAATTTATGCACCTATAGTATTTAGATGCCAATGGAATACCCATCTCTGACAAGAATAAACCAAAAAAGGGGATACAAAGGAAGGACCATTTTGTATCTCTATATACAGAATAGTTAGGCTAGTTATACAGCTACTTTCACTTAATTCAATAAGAAGAAAGATTTGTACTAATAGTATTTGGACAGGATATCCTGTCTGCCTCTTGCATTATGGATAACCACTAAGAAGATAACAATGTGCAAGGTATTAATTATTGAAACTGTCCTATTAATCAGCTTTGAAACTGTCTCATTGATATTTGTTTCTCAATAAAATAAAAAAAGAAACAAACTTAAGGAATTCTTTTTCTGGTCTGTGATGAACCAGCTTTTCACCGGCAGCGTCTGCACAGCAGGCAGACAGTGGAGGAGATATTTGCTTGCTTCTCCACCTATGTCTGTGCAGGAAATGGTGGAAAGCGTGTCGCCCAGCAGGCCAGCTAGTTCAACTGAAAAAATGAGTAATAAGAATCTCACTCTGGGCTTCCTTCATCTATGTCCCCAGCAGTTAGTTTATCATCTGGATAACGATGCTGCTTTTGGTCCCCTTGGACTCAAGTCTTTGTATTTATGTTTGATTGAACGGAACCCTGGAAGGAAAACCAGACACTTCCAACCTACTCTTGCCAATGAATTCTGTAGTACAGTGCTGACTTCACAGCTTTTGCAGGAGCTATACCTTTTCTCAAAAGCTACCCGAGTAGAGGCTGGGGAGATGGCTCAGTGGAATAAACACTTCCCTGCCAAGTGCAAGGGCCTGAGTTCAATCCCCGGTTAAAAAAACAAAAAAACAAAAAACAGCTACCCAAGTAATTTTTCATGGGGTACTGGCTGTGTCACACTTGTACACAGAGAAGAGTCTTCCTGGTGCACTGACTTGTTGTTTTGTTTGTGCTGAGTCATTTTCTTCCATAGTCCTTTATGCAAAGGGGTGCCTGCTCTTCTTTCAGAGGAAATGCTTCCAGGTTTCTACAGCTCTCAGGAGAATCCTGTTCCCTGGCCCTCTCAAGGAGAGTCACTGTAGTACTCTCCTTCATTCTGCTGCTTGTGCTCTTTGCATTGAAATGGCAAGTTGATATATTTGTTTATTCTGAGGTGTATTTTTCTATCTGGTATCCAAAATAATTTCTTAACAGCTCTGGTTTCATAATGCAAAATGCCATATGTTCTTGAGTTCTCTCTCTCTCTCTCTCTCTCTCTCTCTCTCTCTCTCTCTCTCTCTCTCTCCATCTTTCTCTCTCCTTCCTCCCTTTCTTCCTTCTACCACTCCTTCTTTCCCTCCCAAGTCTCTAGACTGGCTCACCAGGTCTGTCTTAGCTATAGTTTCTGTTTATATGAATTTGGCAATAAGATTGCCATCTAATTAGGCTAAGTTATGCTGTAGGCACATAGTTTATCCATAAAAAATTTTGACAGAAAAGAGGAAAAGAATTGGAAGGGCAAGCATCTCAAAAAAATTCTACAACCTCTTTTGGATCATTCAAAAGGGGAATTTCCAGGTATCTACTACTAGAGCTAGGATGAGGGTCAACAGAGGCCTGGACCATTTGAACTCTGAACACCTGTCAAATCTGGCTGGGATCAAAAATTGGTAGGGACACCACAACAAATTTAAGGATGCTTGCAGTTAGCTTATATACTTATGTTCTCTCTTATGACTTGGATGCCTTGCAGCACAAATATAAACTATACAATTAAGGCTGCATAAAAACCAAAAGAAATGGAGTTAGAAATAGAAAATCTAGACCATGACAAGGAAGAAAACAGATAAATAGATCATAAATACTAACATCAATATAATAAGAGCCTCAACTTGCTCCTGAGAGCTTGGCCTCACAAACCAAAGTGACGTAATTTTTATTAAATAAGCAAGCAGTGGGAAAAATTTTAGATAAGCAAACTTGAAGCAAACTGAGTTTTGGGTCTTTCTCAGCTGGCCCTTTTGTTAAATGTTGACAGCTGATGCTCCAAGTCTGCGCTCCTGGATGAATACTGAGGAGCTGTGTTTGCAAAAGTTTTTGAGGGCAAATCCCCAAACCCCGAATTGTGATAGAAACATAAGTTAAGTAGCTTCCTCTAGGTCATTTGCCTGACATCTGCAAAGCATGAGTCTCCATGATAGGCATTTGGTGCAGATTCCAGCACCAAAAAGGCTCACCTGACTCTTCCAAGTCCTCCATTATGATGCTTCAGTAAAGATGATTGGCAGGGAAAAATATCCCAACCAATTGCTCAACTTGTCTGCTAAGAAACACATAATGAAAGCTTTAATAACATTCCTATGAAATGACTGGCTAGGGCTGTTCTGACTCCCAGGAAATTTGTCATGTCGAAATAGCTGAAAAAGATCTCTCAGATTCCAAGATTAAATGCTTTGCTCTCTAATTTGCAGCAAGTTGATAGAAATCAATTGAAAATGAGAAGTTTGAAAATTAGTAATTTTAGTTTTGAATTTGTCTTTCTGTATTAACTGGGGACTATATCTAGCTATTGAGATTGCCTACAATGTATGAAAATGAAACCATATTGTCAGAGTATAATTAAAAACTATGTTACTTTCTATTCTTTATTATATCAGCATATGCAACCTAGTCACTTAAAAGTTATTTAATTTAGTGAAAGTATAAAGACACACAAGAAGGCAATCTAATTTATCATGCTTAAAAGTACTATGTAGTCTTTTAGATAATTCTACCCAATACTTACTTTTTGCAATAGTATTAAGGTGCAGGGATGCAGATTCAGTGTTAAAAACAGGATATAGTAGTTTATATTACATAGTTTGCCTAATTATGGTGCCTAGTACAAGCCAAATACAGGCTAGAAAGCCCAAAAGAGTTGCAAGTAGTCATATATAATTTTAGGAGGATTTTCTGTGCAGATGTTAGAAGTAAAATAATTCACTGTGAAGTGTTAAAAATACAACCCAAATTTATCTTGAAATTTATGTTGACTGTTGAATAGATGTTTACTTACTAGAAACTGGCTAAATATTGACTGAATGTTTGTCAAGATAATGAATGTGTCATTTGGAGACAGTTGGTAGCTAGTTAAAACTTGGGCATATACATTTTTAAGTTTATTTATATATTACTATAGATATATTTAATGATTGTAAGAAATATTGATATAACTAGAGTAAGCCAATCAGAACATGGTTCAGAAAACTGTGGTTTTACCTTCTGAGGAGGATGTAGTAGATTCAGCAAGTTATTTTTCTCAGGGCCCCAACCATACAAATACCCAAAACAGGTCACATTTTTGAAAGATCAGAGATCTGTGGAAGCAAGAATGGGCCAACAAAAAGCTCAAGGAAATGAAACTATTTCAAAGTACTCTGATAAACATCAGACAATTCTTCATTGGGGGCTATCAGATAAATCTAAGTGTAAGATGAGGATTGCCTTATTAAGAGACAGACTACCTACAGAAGGAAACAGGACCAGGAAGAACTCTAGCAGCCGTGTGGACCCAAAGTTACCAGTCTGAGAACTTAGATGGCCCAAGGAGCATGTCCTCATGAAACAATTACTGAGTCTGAGGCCTACAGAATTATACTGAAAGCTTTGAAAAAGAAGAATTAAATTATATAGGGTACTAAGAAAACAGACTCTTAAAGTTAAGTCATCTGCTTCAAGATATTCACAAGATTTTCAAATTGTATGGAAAGTGTCTTAGTTAATTTTCTCACTGCTGAACCAAAATACCCAATATCCAAAGTTAAAAGAGGAAAGGATTATTTGACTCACAGTTTGTACAGTTTTGAGTGCACAATTAGCTCTCTTCAAGGCAAAGTGACACAGCGACAGGCATTGCAGAAGAGAAACAGTTCATGGTAGGAAGAAGGTAACACAGCAACCAAGCAAAGGGACTCTGTAGCTTTTATCTTCCAGTTTTGTATTCTATCTGGGCTAGTGAGATTACAGCAGTAATCACACACCATTAATCTTGCACACTTAATTCTAGCATTGCGCTATGAATCAATCACACACGGTAGATTCAATCATCTCTGAAAAGCCCCACCTATGACTGTGTGAGGCTTTGAGCGAACATTTAGACACAAGTCATAACAGAAAGGAATGCACAAAAGCTTTACTAAAAGTCTGAAAGAGTTGGAAATGACTCTTCCACAGTTTTCAGGACCAAGGATCTCAGGCCAAAGCCTGAGAGCCACACATGAAAAACACGTGAAATGAGCCAGATTTTAAAACTGCAACTCAACCCAGATAAGTCCAGTTGCTGATTGTGTTGAGGTGCACGATGGCTTACTGCTTTTCCCTAATGGGAAAGAGGGTCCTTCTTGGTGAAAGTTAATCTCATCTGGAGCATTTGTGATTCTTTTATGTACGATGTACATTCCTAATGGCAGCAGACTCAGAAATAATGTAGATATTGAAGTTAGTAATTGTTAGAAAATAAGTACAATGAACTGTCTCAAGGAAACAAAAGATATAGAGAAGAGAGTAAAGAAGGCTCAAATTCAATAGGCAATTTGAACTTATGTGTTTTAAGAAACCATCAAATAGACAATCTGGAAATGAAAAGCACAGCATCTGAAGTTAATAAAGCTCAACAAAGAGGGTTAGCCCTTATTAAGGTATTTATAATCCAAATATTGTGCTGTGTCCAAATTGAGGAATGGTGTCAGGCATGACAGAGAATATAAATGGTAAGAGGCATGTGAAACATGTCAAAAGTCCTAATAGATGTATGAGTGGCCTCTTAGAAGGAACATAAAGAGAAATTAGCCCAGCAGTAATATAGGATGTAGTGACTGAAAATTCTCAAAACCAAATGGTTACATGGATTTTCAAAACCCTCAAACCCAAACAAGATGAAGATAAAGCAAGTATATCAAAGCACATGATGGCCAAATTGCTAAAAATGAAACAGAGAGAATATATAAGCAGCAGAAGAAATAAGAGAGGTGTACCTTCAAAAGAGGAACAATAAGAATAATTGATTTGAAGAGAAATGATAAAAGTCAAGAGACAATGGAGTGAAGAGACTTGATAAATTGAAATAATAAAATATGAAACAAGCTTATATCCCAGAAAAAGATACTTCAAATTGAAAAATATTGTTTAGAATTTAGAAACAGTGAAATTTGCCTTGCAAAATGTGCACTATAGGAAATAGCAAAAAAAAAAAAGTTCCTTGGACGCAATGAAAATCATCCAGATAAAAATGTGGAAATTCAGGAAGGAATAAAGAATACTGGAAAGGATAAACTTGGGCAAATATAAATTGATTCATATAAAACAAAAATCATGATATTTTATAAAGTTTAAAATCTATGTAAAATTAATTAATAAGAAAAGTAATGCGTTGCAAAAGACAAATAAATACATTGAAGAGGTTTTAGTGCTAAAAGAGTGGCAAGAGTTTCAACTATCATAAATCTGACAGATTACAATCCTCAGGCTAATCACTAAAAATAGAAAAAAGAATACATTTATTATTCATTTATTTATTTTGTATTAATTTCAAGCAGGGTCTACAGGGTCTACAGGGTCTCACTAGGTAGATTGGACTCTTTTGTGATTCTTTTGTTTTCAGCCTCCCAAGCACTGGGATTACAGGTGCGTGTCACCATGCGCAGTCTCCTTTACTATCTCAGCGCGCCCTGTGGGAGGGGCTGGCACAGCAAGGCTAGGGATCCAGCTCTGGCTGCTGCACTCTGTCCCAGCAGGCACTTTAGTCACTGAGATATCTGGCTGGCCCAAAAATGAGAAGGACTTTTTTTTGTGGGGCTGGGGAGGCGCTAACTCAGACTGCCTTAAGGGCCAGTCTGGTGTGGCAGGTGGAAGTGGGGGTGGAACCGTGGTCCCCTGTGCCTGACTCAGCTTGCCAAGCAGGCACTTTAAAAAACTGAGCTAACCCACAAGCCCCCCCCAAAAGAATACATTTAGAGAGATAAAAATTAAATGACTTGCAACCCACTCTAAGTTGAAAAAGGAGAAAGAGAAGAAACATGAAAAAGGTGATCCGAAGTACAAATTATAGCTGGACAGATATAAACTCAATTATATAGATAATTACATTAGGTGTTAGCTACATTGTCCAGGTAAAGGAGTAAGATTGTCATACTAGATAACATGATAGAAATTTGTAAGTTCTATATTTATGTTTAACTACAAGAAATTATTGTTCAGGCCCAAATTTAGAAGGTCTAGATTCTTTCATAGTTGACATACCTAATCCAGGATTATGAACTTGGGAGAGGGAATGTCACAAGTCAAATTAATTGGTATTGATCTGAACCAGGCTTAGTAAATGTTAAAAAGTTCCAGGAGGCCCAACTGTTTCTGTTTATATTTCTTCAACACTTACTCTAATATACTATTGCATTTAATAAATGGAAACTGTGCAGTTTTCTGGGAAATTTGACTAAATTTCTATTCATTAAAAGAAGATAAGTCAACATCAGCCAGACAAAAAAGAAAAACTGTAGTTGAGAAAAACATTTCCTGTTTCCTTCCTGATCTAGGAAGACTTGAGTATTTTCTCAAGACAGATGTTTCTAATCATTAAGCACTTAATCTGTCACATTATTTCCTAAGTTTTTTTTTGAGGAATCTCCATACTGATTTCCATAACTAGAAACTCCAGTTGACCAAGCTATTCCCTTACTAAGTATCTTCCTGAAAGAGTTAAGTCACTATACTGCAACAGTACAGGTATACTCATCTTTGCAGTAGCACAGTTCATAACACCTAAACCTTGGGCATGACCTATATGTCAACAGATTTGTCAATAAAGAAAATGTGGTATTTATACACAATGGAGTACTACTTTGCTATAAAGGCTAAATTTAAGTCACTTGTAGGAAAATAGATACAACTTGAGATCATGTTAATTGAATTATTTTTTTTTCAATGCTGGGAATTAAACTCAGGACCTTGCACTTGCCAGCCAGGTGCTTATGCCACTGGACTAACTCCCCTGTGACCAAAATTAATCAGACATATAAGCTTAAATATTATATGGTATCAATTATATAAGAAACTCAAAGTATAAATAAAGAACGAAATAAAAGCTGACAGGAAATAGGAAGGCAAATTTTTTCAAATGCAAGGGGCACCAAGGGGATGCTGGAGAGAGGGAAAGAAACAAAAAAATAATATGTATTATATCTGTGTACTGACACCTTGCTAGGAATGTGATCATTATGTTCTATAAATGTGTACTGATAAAACATAACAATTGCAAAATAAATTATTTCTTGATCAGACCCAGCTGCCTTCCAAGAGAAAGCCATGAGGAAGAGGCAGAGGGAAGGACAAGGTGCTGACCTCACCTTTCTTGCTAATTTAGAACGTTATAGAAGCCCCAAGTTTTCCGCTATAAGCTGCCCCTGCGATGATCAGGAAACCGCATACGCACTTCTTCCAGCCTCCCAGGTCTTAGCCTTGTCCCCTACCTGAACCAAGTTGCAGGCCAAACAAAGGTAAGGCCAAGAAGGATTTTGTTGGCCGTCTGATTGGGAACCTCCGCAGCTGGGACAAAAACCTGCCAACACCATTTTCTTCTGATTTTGATTTTAAACAAGAGACTGGAAGACTCAGGCTCCACATACTGTTGGGCCTGAAGCTCAAAGACAAGCCTGGCTGATGTTTCAGAGAAAATTGGTCTTTGTCATGTTGCATTAAATAGCTTCTCAGAAGCAAAGGCGCTAGGATAGAGGATAAAGGGAAGAAGCCAGCCTCTTGAAAATGTTGAACATCTCAGTGAATCAGGGTCCAAAAACTTAAGGAGTGTTGAAACGGGCATTTATTTTATTTCTCCCTGGAAGCTCCTCGATGCTAGAGCTCCTGGAAAAATTACAAAGGATCTTTTTTTTTTCTTTTTTTCAGTTTGGCAGATGTGGCTCTTTACATGGAAATAATTGTGTAAGACTGGATTAATCTGGTTAATTAGCTACATTTGTTATCTGAAATCTGAGCATTGCCTCACAGGTAAATTATTTTATTGTATGCTCATTTTTTAAAAATCAGTAAACTCTGTTAACAGAAAAGCCATATGGTTTCATCCTTATTTAATTATTTTGAGCATACACTAAATTCTTACAGTGCCTCACTGCTGTCAATCCGCACAATGGTTATTAACAAGATCAAAAGAAGAAATACAATTGAATAGACTTTCAAAACCTTCAGATTTAATTAGCTGAATAAATATGATTCAAATGCTTTTGACTATACAAAGTGTTATATATTCAAAGTGTTATTCAAGATACGTTATTTCTTTTAAACCTTGTAGACTCTTGGATAGATTTTTTTAATCCATGCTCACAGCGGAGGTCCCTGCAAGTCCTGTGGGTTACACTTGCAGTTTGTTTAAGACCACACAACTAGTCCCAAAGATTTGGGTAAGGGCTTCTGAATCTAAGCACAGTATTCTGTCCACTACCCTTCCTTGTCCACAACCCTTATATTTACCATTGCTGATAACCACAAATGACAGCAGCAATAGTCCACAAAGTGGAACTTCAGTACATCTTTCAGTCTCTGCCTGGTGGTTTCGTGCCAGGAATGTGTTCCCTGGAAACTCTTCTTTCTCCACATTTTTGTTACTGTGCATTGGTTACCCAGATGAATGGGTTTCATCTCGGCACATTTGTACACGCATGTAATATACTGTAATCATTCCCTGGATTCTCCACCTCACCCCACCTTTCCCCTACTATCGCATGTTTTGGGAAGGGGTGGTGTTTCTATGTGGATAGTGTATTGAAAATTCCTGAAAAACAAAAATGTAAAATATAAAACTAAGGCCAGGGATATAGTTGAGCATCACAGTGCCCGTCTGGCTGGCACCAAGTTCTGAGTTCGATTCCTGGCACTAAGAAAAAATAAATATGAAAATGATTGTGCTATCATTATTGTCACTTTACAAAATAACAGTGATGACAAAATTGGATGAAAACGGTCGTTGAATTTAAGCCTTTGTACTGCACAGAACTCTGCCATTGCATTTTGTTTACTCTTTGCAAAATTTCATTGATTGCTCATTTCACAGGCACAGGCAGAACATCCACAAGAACGTCTTCAAGTGTGCCCTGGCTTAAGGGAGCAGGTAGGTATTTATGATTGTGCAAGTTCATTCTTGGAGGTGCGTGGACGTGGATGTTTACCAGGATCATCAGGCTGGACCTGAATGCCCAAGGACAGCTGGTTTGGATGGCTAGGACAGAAGTCAACTAGAAAAACAAATTGGAACTGTTAAAGGAAAGATGGCTCAGGGCTCAGTTTTTCCTGTAAGTGGCAAGTGAATGTAGCATTTGTGAAAATTTCCAGTGCTGGTTGGAGTCCAGCGAGACCCAGGGTGTGCATGTTGCTTGCTCTGCCACCTTGTTGCTCTGGCTGGGGCACAGATTGCCCTGACTCTGGCCTGATGCAGTGCTCCACCATGCCAAGGTCTGTCCCCTGTGTCCTTGTCTATTTTGCTCTGGGTGCTTCTTCTGTATAGCTCCCAAGAGCACCAGCTGATGTGCCACTTGGAAACATAGGCAACCAGGACAGAGTTTGAAGCCATGGATAAAACAGAGACCAGAGAAAAGGCCCATTCCCTTAAGGGCAGAGAGCGAGAGAAGAGAGACCAGGATGAAGAGAGTAGGCGGGAGCCATTCATAGGTGTCCCACGTTCTGCATTCTTTCACCCTCCTGAGACCACTAACACCCGCACAGAGATCTTGTTTGGGTTTTCTCAACTATAATCACACAGCTGAAGTCTTCTCAGGGACAAAATAATTCAACCAATTTTTAATGAAGAGGGAAACAGAGACTCAGAAAAGACAAGAAGTGGGACCTGAGGCTAAACTGCATTAGAAGACTCTTGGGAATCAGAATTATGAGAGTCCAGTCCTTCCACAGGCAAATATCTCTGCTCCACTGTTGGGCCCACACTCCACCATTTGGGTGTGGATACCAACATTTGCTCCTCTTGCTCACTGTCACACCATCCCTGCTTACTCATAGCTTTGTTTGATCATGAGATCCCAGCCCTACTCAATTTACTTCCTCATTCAACAAACATGGCTATTGATCATTCCTGCAGAGCAGATACACTGCAGACAAAGTTTGCCTACCTAGGGAAAAGTAATAATGGAATTTACATTCTCATGCAGTGAGCACATCAGAGGAGTTCCTCAAGATCTGCTAATGAACTCCATTCATTCACTCATTCACTTTATGAATGTTTCATGAAACCATCTGTTTTAAATTTTTAAATTTTAATATGTGTACTTTAATTTCCTTCCACTCCACTAAAATCTCCCAATACAAAGTAATTTCAGTATTATTTGAAAGAGCAATTCTATGCACTCTCATAAAAATTTGGAATGTTTTGGTGAAAATTCTGGAATGAGCTCCAGACTGCCAGGCATGTCTAAGGGAAAGGAAAGAAGTTATTGCCTTTTCCCACTTTTCAGCCCAACAAGCAAGGGTTTCATTTTAAATTAGCTGTATGCGACACAAGGATCAATGAAATACTTAAGAAGTGGCATGAGTATCCTGGACTGAGAGTCAATGGTAGTGTGGCTGAGTGGCCATAGCAGATTTCTAGAGACAGGTTCACTTAGAGATAAACATGTGAAAGTCATGCTCCCAGATGGGCTAAACTGCTAGGGAAGGATGCACCAGACAAAAAGGCATAAGTGAAGGTTGATTCTGTTAAATGAGAGCTCCTGAGGCAGCCAGCTTTCTTGCTCTATTCTCAGGCGGTGGTGAATGGCTATTCATTGACTCTATTTTTATGGTGATTTATGGCCAGTTGCTTATCTTCTCCTTAAAACAATCTTTAAATTTTCTTTACTTCTAAGAAGACCAAGGGAGTCTGCCTTATTATGTATCTGTGTTCCTTAGAAAAACATGAGTGGAATCTAGGACTGACCAAAGACCATATAAGACAAAGGATATGAATGGGAAGTTTCATTGGCAGCTAAGATCTTGGACCTTGGGATCAGAAAAACTTGGATTTAAATCTGCTCCCTTTCTCTTAGTAATTCTGAAAAAAAATCATTAACTACCCTGATCCCTTATTTTTGTCTTCTTACACATAAGATGAGGTTAGTAAATGTCCTGAGCACATGGCACTTTTACCCATCTAGTCATCTAGTGTGTCATTTAGTGTTCAGTCAGCAAAATAGAGCAACCGTCAGCAGGAAGGGGTAAGAGTCTTACTCAGAATTAGAACTTGCATAAGTATGGAAGGAACTGAGGCATAAGAGGTACAGAGGATTAGAGCACTAGTCACTTTGCTGCCTGCCTGAGTCAAGGTGAGGTTGAACAGCAGAACTTCAGAAGAATCTGAGAAGCCTGTCACACAGCAGCAGAAGCAGGACAACTGGAAGAGGCTTGAGGCAGAGGCCCTGGAACAATAGCATTGGTGGATCCACAGCTGTGTGCTTGGTGATATCCTTGGGTGCTATTGCTTAGCAGGGCCCAAGGTGGAGAACAGCTGAGCAGAATGAGCTAGCTGGGACTCTCTCTGTCCAGGCACAGCTGGGTGTGCCCATGGCAACCATTGGGAGGGGGAGTTTCTGCATAACTCCCACTTCCCAAGTATCCTACAGCTTCTTCTTGGGACTGGCTCAGATGCCACATAGGACTTGTATTCTTGGAAGCTTGACTTAACTTTATACAGATTGAATAATATACTTCCCTCTTTCTGAAAATGCAAAACTGCCTTGGGAAGCAGCCACTGTCAGTTCTGGTGTTTGAATGGGGCTCACTTTACCACTTATACCCCCATGTACTAGTGTAAGCCTCCAGCCTGGACAATGGAATGTCATGCACAGATAGTCCAAGGCGAGACTAAGCACCCAATAACTGAAGATTTCTGGAGACAGGACCACTTACAGTTAAACACAAAGTCATGGTCACAGATGGACTAAACTGCCAGGCAAGGATGAGATTAATTAGATTAATGAAATTCTGTTCTGGAAATTTGTCAGAACTCTAGGAAGAAATAATCCTCCCTTCTCATGGGGATATGGAATAAACATGGAACTACTTAT
Organism: Octodon degus; assembly: GCF_000260255.1. Lineage (NCBI taxonomy): Eukaryota > Metazoa > Chordata > Mammalia > Rodentia > Octodontidae > Octodon > Octodon degus. The sequence continues at coordinate 6,489,083 of NW_004524711.1, read as the reverse complement.
TTCCAACCTGTTCTCTAGAGAAAGCCTGCCTGAAAGGAGAGGTGAATTATGGAAGCCTAAGCCTAAGGAATGAGAGTAAAACTGAGTCCAGTGGTGACATCAATGAACCCCCTATATATGGAAATCAAGACAAAGTGGAATTCAAAAGCCCAGAAATATATATAATCTAGGTTGATTATGTGTCTATGACTTGCAACTGAAAGAATCAAGACAAATACAACAGTGTTAATAGAGGATCAGATAAACAAAGGCCTGTCATATAGTGAATACTCCATAAAAGTCAGCTGGATTTTCTTTTGCCTTTTCCTGCCCCTCTTTCTTCTTTATCTTCTGCCTGTATCCATCTCCTTCTTCTCCTCCTCTTTGTCTTCCCTTCCTCTTTCTTGTCTTTTCATTACTATTTCCTTTTCTGACTCTTCCAGTTTTCATTGGTGTTTTATGTACATTTATTGAAGATGGTTTTGTCTGTTGGTGTCACGCCATACAAAACAAGAAAGGGCTTCTTTCTATCTGTCTACTTACAAGGTCAATAACCAAGATCAGGAGACAAGAAACAGCTGACTAGGAGTGTTTTTATAAGGAAACAGGAAAAAGCTTCCTTGGGAACTTTATCCCACCCTGAAATGTTCTGCATCCTGTTACTCTTTTTTTTGTGGCAGTTTCTCCATGCCCCTGATGGTGCCTCTTCCTAGCTGTTTGCCCTTGTTCTTGCCTCTTGCCTCTACGGGAAGAATATGGAAAGTTGAGATAACTTGACCTTCCAAAGGAGTTGGATTTTCCTGAAATCAAACACTGTTAAGGACTCACCACTCTTAAGGCATCTTATGGGAGGAATTCGAAAAGACTAGCAAGTGAGTTTTTCTTCCATTTTCTATTAGACTTAGTAGCAACTGATCCCTAGCTTTCAAAAACATGAGAAATTGAGATGCAGAGAATAGGGACTGCCTAGTTAATCAGTCAACATGTATTTATAAAATCCATGTTGAATAGAATAAAACAGCTGCTCTTTATCTCCCTTGGATTTTTGACTAGGAAATGGGATTAGGATACAACACAAGGGCTTTAGAGTAATCATTTGTAAGAAATTCTAGATAGTGAGCAGAGTTTAATAGCACTGAATAATGGAAAGCATTGAACTGTCTTCTGTGGAAAATGTAAAAAATTCAAGTACAGTGGTTTAGAGTTACAGGCAACATGGCAATGACTCTCAGAATCTAATTCATACAAGAATACCACATTTTCCGGGACTATGTACATTCACATGATATAGTCATAGCTATAGGTGCAGGAAAGATACAGGAGACAGAAAGTCCACTTCTTTTGCTTTCTAATCGAGCTTTAATACTTGCTACCCCTCATTGTTTTATTTCTCTTATTTTTCTTTATTTTCCATTCCCAGCAATCATTGGTTTGAACCCTTTCCCTTATTAGAGCTTATAAACCTACTAAGTGTTTCATTTTAGAACTAGGTCTGTTTTTCCCGGTTTATTTTCCTGTCCCTTACTCCTTAACATTCTTGAATTATCTGCTCTGATTGTGAGGGAACCCACAGTAAGACTTTGTCCTTTCAACTTAAGCATTGCTTTCCTTAGCCAGTTCTTTAAAATTAGGACTTAAAAACCTGTCTTAACCAGTAGCAATTTTGAACTTGTCCCTTCTTTTTTCTGTATCTTTTTTGCACTTTGACCTTCATTTTTCTGAGTCTCATGACATTTAGGGCCAGAGAGACAGGGAAGTTTCTTGTTTGCTTGCTTGATATTTTGGGGATTTTTATTTATTTATTTATTTATTTATTTATTTATTTATTTATTTATTTATGTGGCACTGGGGATTGAACTCAGGACCCTGAGCTTGCCAGGTAAGTGCCTATTCTACTGAGCTATCTCCCCAGGCCCTATTTATCTATTTATTTACTTTTTGCAATGTCAATTGAATCCAGGATCTCCTGCAAGCTAGGCAAATGCTATACCACTAAGCTGCAACCTTAGTTCTTCCATCTGTTTTAAATAGTTCACAAACTTTTAACATCAATTAGAAACCAGGAGAATATACTTGAAGGCTAAGAAAAAACATTAGCTAATATGTCACATGGAATATCTGCTAGGGTAAGGGAAAATATATGCAAGTGACAAAGGAAAATTAAATTACAGTCCCTCCCTGGTACTTTGGACTTGGACTAAGAGCTTCCCTCTTCTTACAGAGCATGCTTTTATAGAAAGGAAATCTGAAGACCAAGAAACTTGGCCATTTTCCTTATGTGGAGTGACAAATAATTAAAGAAGTCAGAAATAGATCCTCCTAACCCAGCACCATATTTTGAGACGACACAAGAAGCTGAGGGGTATGGAGAAAGCAAAAGGCTTATTCATAGTGACAACGAGACTTATATAAGTCAGGTAAACAACAGAGAATATTGACTATTTTCTTATATAATACTAGAGTTAGAAAACTAACATCCTACTTAAGCAGGAATCTTTCAGGTGTTGATCTCTGATTTAAAAAATACACATTTGATTCAGTGAAACAAGCCGATTTTAGGTGCCAATCAGATGCCACTGGCTGGACCCACTGAGTGACATCAGATCCCTCTTGCTTATACCTACCTTTCCTCCATTGATCATCCTCCTCTCTGATCTGACCTTCAGGTATGATGACCCCTTCTGCACACACCTGGTTCTTGGTCCCTTTGCATCATTTTTCTTGGCACAGGACTTCGGAAGCTGTTATTCCAGTGACTGGGTCAACTCACATTGGCTCAGCTCCTGGGCATCCCCACCTACAACCCAGACCCTAGAAGACCAGAGGGAGGAAACTCAATGCATAAAGTCTCTGCAGGTGGTGGCTGAGCCTCTTTCTGCGCATTGGTGGTGAATGCAGAGCGCACCACCTCACAAGGAAACTGTACTCCATTAAAAAAATCTTTGCTTAGGAATCATTCTATTCATAACATGAGAATTTGCTGGACTGTATCTTTGGTGGATCTGTCCTAACTCAGCCTTAGAAAACAATGCAGCCTACTGTCACCAAAATCTCTTCTAAAAGAAAGTAGTTTTAACAGTGAATCTTTCTCAGATACACCTCTATTGTTCACTTGCCAAGTTTTTTACATGGGATACAGGTTCTAAGCCCCCCTCATGTGGTCCTGTCTACTTTGATTTACATTCCCTCCTTGTTTCCCCTCCCATGAACTGAACCGAAAGATGAATTTTGCAAGTATAGCCACTATAAGACTATTACTTCTAGATGATATTAAATTTGTGAGTTAAGTAAGCTCATCACTCTATATCTTTTGAGCCCAATTCATATGAAGTCTCAATCTATAAATCACTTTGGAAACAGAACTACAATAAATAAACAAATACACAAATGGATAAAAATGGATGTTCAATTGTGTTCAGTATTTTAAATCTTTGTTTGATCTATACCATGAACTTCACTGAGGGCACTTTTTGTGAACAAATTGTAAATATTATGACGTACAATATTCCATAATACTTTGCATTGTCACTGTCAGTCTCTTTATTGTAAATAATCTTGAAGTTTTTATATTTCTTGCAAAAATCATAATGTTAGCCATGATAGCAGATCTAGAAAAAGTAAAAATTAGAATATTTTCTGGCTCCTGATTTCCATTAAAGTCCTGATTTTCATGGAAAAGAATAGAGATTATGTCTTTGAAGTAGATTTTTGTAGGGTTTTTGGGTGACAGGATTAGGAAAGGGTCTTGCTGTGCAATTTAGGCTGGCCCTGAACTCACCTTGTGGTCCAGGCTGATTGACTTCCTAGCGGTCCTCTTGCCTCAGCCTCCCAAATGCTGGGATTGCAGGCATCCTGGCTCAAAATAGATTTTATGATTAGAAAGTAGTTGGTAGTTTATTACAAAGAATCTAGGTTAATGAGAATTGCATTTCCTTTTAAAAATGATTTTTTTTTTTTTTTTTTTGGCAGAACCGGGGATTGAACTCAGACCCTTTTGCTTGCCAGGAAAGTACTTATTCTACTGAGCCACGTATTGATCATGCTTTGTATTTTATGTTCTTATTAGTTTGAATATAGTAAAGTTTCATTAAACACATTCTGAAAGTGCTTCTTAAGGCTAATTTATCACACTCTTAATCACCTTTCCTGACAAAATTGTGAAATGAAACTGAAGATTAGCAATGCTGGGCATACATCAAGAAGAATCCCAGAATTAGACATGGTGAAAGTGGTGATTAAAATATTCTGTTTGTGCTTAATCGCAGCAAATGTGCTTCTTATTAGAGACAACAGACTTGAAAGGGGCAAGGTGCTTCAGTGACCTTGAGTAGATTGTGAAGAGGTATGAAGTCATGCTGGAGAAAGAATTTAAGTCCACAATGTCAGGTGAATCTTGCAGACGTCGTGGAGTCCACATGGGAAAGATATCATCTAACTGGGCCCAAAGGAGTGGGTGCCAATTGGCTTGTAATGTACTTTCTCGTGGAGAAAAGCTACTGAGATTCCTGTATGTGCTCTTCTTCTTAGATTGCCTTTATTTAGGGAGCAAGGCTTTTTAGCCTTCTCACCTGCCTCAATACTAAGGTATAAATTAACAGTGAGCAGAACGCTTGCCACCTAGTTCTTTGATGTGAGGTCGACGTCACACAAAACCTATACTTTGTTCAAGGACTAGGGCTATGAATTAATATAAAATCTAGGGACACAAGAAGGGGCTTAAACAAAGTCCCACTTGGGCAGACAGTGATGTCCCTTATTAGTCAGTTCTACCCTGCCATCCCATAAAGGCAGGCTGTGTTCTTTTTCCTAACATAGTTCAGATAGTCTTGGCCCTGCTTAAATGGAATTCAGGCATGGATGTGTGTGGCTAAAATTGGCATCCATAGAAGCATTTGTTTTATGTCCCCAAGTATTTTGTAATTTACTTGCTAAACTGAATATTGTGAACTCCAGGTGTGAAATGACAAGAATTAGCTCTAAAATATGTAAACTGAAGCACAGTCATCTTTGGAAAAGCAAATTGAGCTCCCATCGTGAGATTTGCTCTGCTGTTGGGGTTCCACTCTGACCCTCAGCTATCCTAATGTTCAGAGCTCAGACAGCCAGAGTTTCCTAATGTGCAAAACCAGAATGCACCACTGAGCTCCCCTTTCTAGCACACTTTCATTTGCACCTTGATCAAAATTATCTTCCAGAATTTCAGTGAGCTGGGCAGAGGGGCTTGTGGAGCTAAGGAGGAGAAAAGAGGCTGTTAGAACTGACAAGGC
>NW_004524711.1:6461809-6476392 GCF_000260255.1 Octodon degus | reverse complement strand
ACAGATATTCGTATATTCATTACTTGCATCATGCCTGTCTATTGGCACATTGTGTGTGTTTAAGTCTAAAATCCTTACAATGAAAAGAGTGTATATGTTTTTTAAAACAAATACAGCAAAAGGGCTGACCAGATAGCTCAGAGGACTAAAGCTCCTGCTTAGGCAGAGTGCAGTGGCAGGATTCAATCCCAAGCATGCCATAACAGCCCTCCCCCAGACTACACTGAGATGGTGATTGAGACTGGGTGTGGGGGCGCGTGCCTGTAATACCTGCACTTGGAAGGCTGAAAACAGGGGAATCACTATGAGTCTGATCTACGAAGTGTAACTCTGTAGACTCTGTACAAAATAAAATAAAAAAGAGCAAAAAGAAGATATAAACAAGACACACGCTGGGTCACAGATGGTCTTATAAAAGAGAGTAATCCTAAAATTTAGAATGATTCAGTGGAAGCTAAATAGAAAAGAGAGCAGCAGCTGCATCTCTGAGGCCTGCCAGCAGTGGGACTCTCCTGACCAACAAGAGACCTGCCAGTGAGCTTTCTAATAGGAAGCTTTGCAACTGTCCTGGCCAGGGGGAGTTGGCAATGGAACAAGGCAAGGAGAACAGAACAGAAGAGACTGTGGTGCACAAATCCGAGCTGCGTCTGGGACCAGACCTCATTCATCTTAGGATCGGTGATGCCTGAAAGCCCTCTGGCACATAGTGGAGGCGCCCAGTGTGAATTTCTGAACAGCAGTTGGCCTTAGAGACTTCAGCGAAATGGAAATGGGAAACAGCACATTTACACTCTTTGTAACTGGGAGTCTCTATTTTCTTATTCACTTGCATCTGATGAGGAAGAACAATAGAAGCTGAATTTCACCCATTGAGCTTTTCTGTGCAATAAGGCAAGCAGTACATGTTTACTAAAGGATGAATGAATTAACAAACCAAGGAACAAATGAAACAATCAATCAATCATTTAATCAATGAATCTTCTTCATCTTTTTCTAGATTGGTTTAGAACTGTGGAATGAGAAGCAGAGTTTCTGCTCACGCTACTCCTTTTGTAAGTATGCATTGCACGCTTAGGCTGTATTCTAGGCTCTCTGATTCTACCATGACATGATAGAATGCTGGTGCAATGGTGCACACAGGACAAAGTTCCTTTCTCTAAATAAGAAAGAAGAACACACAACAGTGAAACAAAAAAATCAGTGTCAGTTCAGCTAATATAAAGATATACAGAACTGGGAAATTGATATGCTTATAAAGGAAGGTCAGAAACAGCACTCTCTGAGGATGTGACATTTGAAGAAATGCACACAAGAAGGAGTGAAATAAAGATCCCAGCTAAAGCGCACCAGGTAGAGAAAGTGAAGACCTCATCTTAGTCACTTTTTCATCCCTGGGACAAACTACTCCATTCCCACAACTTAAGGGAGGAGTCATTTATTTTGATTTACAGTTGCACTCCACGGTCTACTGGCTCCAAGGCAGAAACAGAATGGCAGAGAAGCATGGCAGATAAAAAGGTGAGTGACTTATGGTGGCAGGAAGCAGAGGGTGAAGGGAGATGCTGTGGAAGGAGCTGTACACCTCCAGGTCACACCCCCAGGGGCCCACCTTTGTGAGCCAGGCTGCAGCATCTCCTCACAGCTTTGACTCATCAGCAGATTTATTCCCACCCCAATCATCTTCCAGAAGTCCCCCTTCTGAACACATGAGCCTCTGGGGGGACACTCTAGATCTAAACTATGTCAGAACCTGAGGTGAAAATGAGCACAGATTGCCAACTGAGAGTCAAAATAGTGTGACACAGTGGGTGGGATGGGAGTAAGGTAGCATAGCAGGCCAAGGCGATAGGTGGGACTTCTTTCTTTTAACAGATTCTGACACTGAGCAATTAAAATAATGGTAAATCTCTGTTGGAAGTCCACGAGTGCTGCGCATGTCTAGTCTGTCTTAATTAGATATCACAACTCCGCAAGTTAAGTGGGTTGATATAAAGGTATTCAACAACCAGTGTGTCACATGCACCAACCAATCAGATAACACCACGTTTAACTATTCTCTGGCCAACACAGCTTGATCTTAGGTATCTTTGCTGCTCCCATTTGATGGTGAAGAAACAGCTCAGAGAGAGGGGCATCACCTCCACACTGTGCAGCTGATCACTGAACCACAAACTGCCTACTGAAAACATCATGTAACCTACCCTATATGATATTCAGGGAATTCTTTATATAATGGGAAAATAGGTAACTTGGGCATTTACTGTCTTAACTGTTGAAGCAAGAATACTATGCTAGGAGTGCAAAATCACAGAGCTCCTCCTGATGCATGCACTAACTAGCCATACATTTTGGTCAGTTTGCTCATAGCTAGAGCAAAATACCCAATACCAGGAACTTATAGAAGTGTATTTTAGCTCCCAGTGTCAATAGATTCTGTCCATACTCAACCAGTTCCAAGGCAGGAATTGTGCAACAGAAAGGTGTGGTGGAAGACAGGAAAGCTGTTCATGGCACTATGGCCAGAAAAAGAGAAACAGTTTTCCAAGTCACATCCTCAGTGACCCATCTCCCATCAGACCTGTCCTCAGAGCACATGTAGCCACTGAACCCCAGGAATGAATCCACTGATGGGCTTAGTGCCCCCATAATCCACTCACCTTCCAGACACATGAGACACTGGGGAGACATTTTGCAGTCAAGCTATGGCATCTCACCTCATGTGTGTGGCTCCCAGAAAACTTTTAGGTGTGTATACTAAATCGAGAGCTACTGGCATTCAGTGAGTATAAGCTGAGTATGCTCCTAGTAGCCTGCAATCCCACTATGAATTACACTTGCTCTTTCTTTTTTTCTTCATCTTAATACTATTATCATTTTCATTATTGTTATTATTATTTTTTAGAGCTTTTGCAGATAGGGTCTCACTAAGCATTCCAGATTGCTCTTGAAGTCACAGTTCAGTCAAAGCTGACCTCAAACTCACAATGATCCTCCTGTCTCACTTTTCTGAATCCTAGAATTATAGATGTGTACCACCTCACCCAGCTTCATATTTTCTGTTTCATAAAGATAGCATCATATAAAAATAATTTACACTGATGTACACTAAAAAACACACCAATTCAGGCCAATTTCAGCTGCCTATTGCCTGAGTCAAACCTAGTTGTCTCTTTTCTTTTAAAGATTAAAAAAAAAGTCTCTTGATCATGCAGAAGTGTGTGTCTGTGTGTGCATACACACATTTACACATGTATGTGCTCATATGAACACAATGTTAAGACTTACTGTTAGCATATTTTCAGAAAGTAAGAACCTTCAGCCCTCTTAGAATCTTTTCTTTGCTTTGCTTTGCAAATCTCCCTCCTTTCCTCAGACCAGCTCACTTCCTCTTGCTTTGGCTTTAGCAAAATGAATTCCAACTGCTCGTTTGTACCCAGACAAGAGCTTCTCGATTAAGTTTGATCTTCTCGTGCTTGCTGAAGTGCTGACAAGGAGGCTTTCTTGCTTACATTATTCCTGCAGCCTGTAGAGATAGACAGGCTGGAGGAGACAAGTTAGCTTCATTCAGGATGTGCCCGTAGAGTGATTTAAGACTTGTTTACTCATTTAGTGGGAACAATTGTGGCCTATGACTTTCAACTCTGGACTCTAGTCACCAATTTAGGGAGAAGGAATTAGCAGAATCCAGCTACACTATTGTCCTGGACTTTTCAGTCTCTCCCTCTGAAGCAAATGCACCAGCAACCCCAGGTCCTTGGGCACAGTGGCATTTCTGCAAAGACACAATGAAGCCATTGCCCTAGAGGCTGAGAGGGCCTTCAACAACCTAGAAGCTGATGGAGTTGGAACACTGAGGTTCTCTGGTCGCTGGACTCAATGGGCGACAAAATGGTTGGCATAGTGTTACTCATATAAAATGAGTCATCCATATGCTTTCTGATCCAGGCAAAACAGCAGCTGACCGAGCATTAGGGAGACATCTCCAAGGCCCACAGCACACACTACAGGAGGGACAATCTGCTCCAAGGAAGAGCACTTTGCAATGATACAATACAAACCTCTGAAAACCCTTGTACACTATAAATAATTGGACCCATGGAAAAATACAATAGGACATTCTACCCTAAACCTGCATAGGCATCAGAGTACAAGCCAAGATAACTGGAACTTCAGAATAACCAAGAATGTAAATTTTGCTATGGTAACTGAGTGGATGTGTTTAGCAGGTCTTCATTTTGAGCAGAGCTATTGACAATGAAGCCCCAAGATACTGGACTTGCTTTTAAGGTGGTCAAATGGCAGTTGTAGCTTGTGGAGTGAACCTCTTGAGAAGGAATAAATATTTGTAATTTTTATAAAATCCAGCTGAAAAAAATCCACAAGCAGCAGCATTCTGAGAACTTTTCTTCCTTCTTTCCACTGCTCCAGAGTATCCAGATACCATTCCTGAATTTGTCAAAGGTATAGATAAATTTGCATCACAGAATGTGCTGCTGATTTCTGCTAGTCTACTAAAAAGATAAGTTAATGCTTAAATTATTTTCTCTCTCCTTTTTACATTTTTTGTAACTTTTTGGACCAATTTTTCAGGCTTATATCCGGTAATCAGAATAACTAATTTGAAGATATATAAAATGCAATACAACTACCATTGTTCAATTCTTATTGTTTAGTGAAATTCTGTATCATTTCTAATGCATGTTTTTACTATTTTTTATTATATTTAGAAAAGAAAGGGGAAGGAGCAGTACTAGTAGAAGTAGTAGAAGAGTCCCTGTGAAATAAGAGTGTGGCCTGAGGTCCTAGGAACTGAAGTACAGATGCCCTCACTGGCTTCAATAAAGACAGAGCATGGCTTTGACCTTCAGTCTAGAAGGCAGATGTTCTTGTCACTTCTCTCTCATTGCTGAGGTATAAAACCTGACAATCAACATTAAATGAGGAAAGTTTTATTTAGCTCATAGTTTGTAGAGGTTTCAGTCTATAATCAGCTGGCTCTAAGGCATGGTGGCTTCACAGAGGAGAAGTGTTCATGGAAGGCAGAAAACAGTAAAATTAACAATCAAACTTAGTGCTTTTCTGCCCCTTTTATACTTTGTCCAGGTTGCTTGGATTAGGGAAAGGCCAAACCTAACCATGAACTGATCACATGCTTAATCCCAGCACCACACACTCTAGATTCAGCCACCTTTGAAAAGCCTCCTCATGCCAATGACTGCATGAGGCTTTGGGGGGACATCTAGACACTGAAAATAACAGTAGACATTAAACTGGTATGCTTTTAAGCAATCTACTGCAATGTAGGAGCTCAAATATATGTGAACAGGGGGCTGAATGGAGAAAGTGGGGCATTTCCATGAATTCACTTTCAAAACATTAAGGTTTAGTGTCATTTCTAGACATCCAAGAGCAGAAAGGATAACTAAAGGAAGTGAGAACATCAGAGATTTGATGAAGACCTACAGTGACTCTATGATGAGATTCTCCACTTCTGATAGGTTGAAGGAAGTAGAAGAAAAAACATCCAGATGGTACCCATGGAATCAATATTACTCAAGCACTTTCGCTAAATTATTTCCAAGAGTTGATACATTAATTATATACCTGTTTTGCTAAGGAAGGTAGTCAAAAAGACTACCTGAAGAATATCCATACAAAGGCCAGAGAAAATAATAGACATTCAATAACTAACAGCTCAAAGAAAAAAAAACAATTAGTATTAGCAGATACAATTACTATTCATACCTACACCTAGTTGTCAGGACTCAAATTCCTATATTGCTCTTTACTTGAATTTATTCTACATCATCAAATCAAAGCAGTATGGCCTAAAGGAAAGACTATCCCTACACAAAACAATATCTCCACCGAAAAATACCAGAAAGAGTAATCTTAAGAAATATCTGAGGCTCAAAATGACTTCAGTAGGAAAATGAATGTACCTTGAGGTCATAATAGTAAGTGAATTAAATCAGACACACAGTTTAAAGATAAGCTTTCTCTTATATGATAACCTAAGATATAAATAAAGAACAAGATAAAAGATGTTAGGGAGTAGGAAGCTAGATCTTTCTTAAGTGAGAAGGGGGTCAAGAGAGGGAGAGGGGAAAGGAAGGGAAAAAGGATCTGAAAGGGAATTAAGATGGGTAATGTCCATTTACCCAACATAAGAATAGGAACATTGTGTACTGCTAACATGTACTAATAAAAATTAAGAAATTAAAATAGAGAGTGACCTCCCAACACCTTTGCTTCATTATGTTTGCTAAAAGCAAGTCACAGGCCCACTTTATACACAACAGAATTATAGCAGGGTGTGATTATTGGGGGCCACTTCTGTGAGCGTCTCCCACCATCTATTACTAAATATTAAGGAGCTCTCATGTTACAAAATTGTTTCAGTGATTAGACTCTACCATCATTCTAAATATTTCAAGAATCCATCTGTCTACTGATAGAACACCGAAGTCTAATCTGATTAATTTAAGAGAAGCGCCCCTGCCTCATAATAAATGGGATTCCTTGAGATTTCACCTACAGGAAAATAGCTTATACTATTTCTTTTTATACATACGTACATACATCTGACACATTCCAAAGAAGGTTTTATAAGATTGGAGTAAAATAATAAAACAAATTCATGTATCACACTCCCCTTTAAGGGCTAGACCAATAAGAACTTTCTTCTACCTACCTGAATCCTTCTTATTCCGTGTTCCCATTTTCCAAGGTAACCATTTAGTGGCTATCATTTCCTGAGCCATGATAATTGTATCACATATTTAACAAAATGATGTATATTTTTACTAACTTCTGAATTGGTATAACATACCACAAACTTTCTATGGTTAGCTTTTTCCACACGGTATTATCTTTTTGAGATTGTCCTCTGCCGTTTCCTATAGTTGCAGATCAATCATTTGTATTCCAACTATTCCAGTGAACAAACGTGGCATAAATAAATATGCATTGCTATCAATGTACACATTGGTTCCTTCATGTTTTACTAACATGACATTGAATATTCTTAAACACTGGTGCAAATGCATAGCATTGTTTGGGAATCAGCACTGAAAAACAAAATTTCTGGGTCTTAGGGCATTCAAATGTGGAACTTTATAAGGAATGACAAATTAGCTTCCAAATTTGCTCTGCTAATTTATACTGTTATCAACAAATAACAAACTTAATGTAACCAACCTCCTCATAAATCAGGCTTCTTCATGTTGTCATTAAAAGTTACCAAAAGGTGCTTGTCTAAGGCAAGGTCTTGCTTTGCAGTTCAGACTGGCCTGGAGCTCACTTTGTAGCCCAGGCTGCCCTCAAACTCACAACAATCTGCCTCCCTCAGTAGCCCAAGTGCTTGGATTACAGGCCTGGGCTACAAAGCCAGCTTGTATTTTTCAGAATATTAATACAAATAAGCACTTATTTGGCATTTATACTTTCCCTTTTGTGAGATTCTAGTTCAAATAATTTCCTCTTTGAAAAGCAAAAGATTTATACAATCTAAAGAGAAACTAGAATATAATGTCCTCCTTAAAAGGTAATTTTGTGTCAATAACATACATTTTAATAACATAAGCTTTGTTTCTCACTCTGCTATGTATTTTCATAAAAAGAACTTTTCATTGTATTGTACTCAAATGTATTAGTTACTGTACATAGATAGACTCTCTGGGTCTTATTCAAGAAATCTTTCCATGGCCCCCAGATAGGGAAAATAAATAATATTTTCCATTGTATTGTCAGTTTCTCAACTGAACACACCATCTAAAAGAATGGAGAACCTAAAAATAAGGATGTATTTTTTCCAAAGGGAATTATATATTCAACTTAACTCCTATAAAAAGTTGAGAACTGAGAACAATTTACTAGAACCTTAGCAAGTTAGCTGGGAATGGTGGTGCACATCTCTAAGGCCAGCACTCAGGAGGCTGAGGCAGGAGAATCGCTATGAATTGAGACCAGCCTGGGTTACCTCGTAAATGCCAAAACATTCGTATGACCTGAAGAGAAACAAGAGTATTGGGCTACCTGGTGAATTCCAGGGCAACGTGATCTACATAGTAAGACCCTGTTTCAAAAAGAAAAAAGCAGGGCCAGCCAGAAAGCTCAGTGGACTTAAGCATCTGCTTAGACAGAGAGCAGTGCCTATGGTTTGATCCGGATGTGTCATGCCGGCCCTGCCCCCAGGGTGAGCTGAGACAGCAATTGAGACTAGGTGTGGTGGCATGCGCCTGTAAAGCCAGTGCTTGGGAGGCTAAAAACAGGAGAGTTACTAAGAGTCCAATCTATGTAGTGAGACCCTGTACTAAATACATAAAAAAGGCAAATTTATTCTAAAATTCATATGGACAAATGAAGGGCTATAAATAAGCAAGAGGCTCAAAATGAAAGCACATTGTAAGTGAACTTGTCCTACCATATAATTCATTACACACACACACACACACACACACACACACACACATGCACATCTGTGCATGTATATTTACATACTTCTATATATTTATATACAGTTCATATCTAATTCTATGTATTCATGTAAATATATATCAACTACATAACTTATATAAGGATTTTATTTAACATAAATATAAATGCAAATGCAATATAAATGTGTATTAAATCTTTGAAATATGTGCCAAACCTTATTATGTTTTGGGGGTGATATATATATATATATATATGAAAGATTTGTTCTAGTCCATGATTTATAGAGGTTCAGTCCTTAGTCAGATGGCTCCAAGGCAAGGCAGAAGGGAGGGGCCCCAGCAGGGGAAAGAAGCAAAGAGAGATCAAGGATGGAGCAAGGATAACTGAGCCCAGACCACATACTTGAAGCAACCAGCTATAAACCCCAACTGTAATCCAGTAATTTTCCCAAAGCCCTGTCTATGAATATGTGAAGCTTTTGGGGAATATCTATATATAAACAAATACATATATGTTAATATTAGTTTTACTAATATATAACTAATAAACTAATATATATTATATATATAAATTGGAAAAGGATAATAATAATAATAATAATAATAATCTTGTTGTCTCAGTTACTGTTCTCTCCTTGCTGAGAAAAATATCCAACACTCAAAATTAGAGAAGGAAAGGTTTATTTAGCTCCCTGTTAGTGGAAGTTTCAGTCTGCACTCAGTTGGCTTCAAGGCAGAGTGGCACACGGCACAGAGCAGCCGTTCATGGTGGGAGGCAAAGAGCAAGAAAGCAAAGAGAGTGGCAGCAGCTCACGCAGCTAGCCAGCTCTCTCTCTCCTATAAAAGTGAAAAGTTAAATACTTTCAACATTTAAAGGCACAAGATAAACATTAGTATTCCAAAAGGTATACACATCAGGACCAAAGCAAGTCCAAAATCCAGAGGGACAAGCATTAAGTCCTTCAGTTCTATGTGGAACATCTGAAGCAATCTGTGGCAAATTATAAGGTCCATGTGGCTCCACCCCTATGGCACTTCTGAAGATTGCAGCTCCCATGGCTTCTTTCTTAGGCCAGCTTTGATACCTCCTTGCAGTTTCTCTTAGATGAACCATGCTCCTGGCTTTTCAAAACTATTGGGGTTTCCACTAAATAGGCTTCTCACTCACTGCTCTACACATTGCCTTCCCAGGGGCACACTGCTTGGCCTCCCAAGCCTTCTGCTGAAATCTAGGTGGAAGCCTTCTTAATCTCAGAACTTCTGCATTCTGCATGTGCCTAAAACCAGCACAACATGGATGATGCCAAGGTCTGCTGCCACCTGGAGTAGTAGCCAGGTTTTCCTCTCTCTTGGTTATAGGGGTTGAGTACCTGGATTGCTGAGCACTCTAACGCTGATTCTGAGGAATAAATTCTCTATACTGGTGACATTCTGGAACATGGGGCTCTGAGGCCTTCTTCTCAAGGCAAAGTCCCTCACCCCTGCAAATCTGGGGCTGCAAAGGGTGGAGACCTGCAGCCTCCGGTGACATCCTCAGGTCATTCTTTCCATTATCTTGTTGCTTCTTGACAGTGGAGATCCTCTCAGTTCTATCTTTTCATTCCACAGCTTTATCTGAGCCTCCTTTCTGACCAAACTCACAACATGGTAAGTCATCCTGCTGGACTCTTTGTTCTTGATTCTCAACATAAATCTGACTAAATCCTCTAACAGTAGCCAGACCACTGCCTCAACATTTGACTGTTTTGAAATTTCTTTTGAAAGATTAATCAGTCTGCAGCACTTAATCTCAGTCTCAGGCAAAGTCTCTGGACATGAACAAAATACAGACAAACTTTCTGCCAAGCCAAAACACACATCATCTGGAGTCCAGCAATCAGCGCAATCCTTCTTACTATCACAAACCTTCTCAGCCTGCACTTTACAAAGAAGATTTCTATCAGTCTTTTGTTCTTCTAAGCAGAATCTCCCATACAGAACAGCTGAAGCTGTTCCAGTTCTTTTATGGACAACATCTTCAAACCTTTCCTATCTCTTCTCATAAACCATTCCCAAAAGCTCATAATCCACATCGTCAGATTTAGTCACAGAAAGGTTGCACTTCTCTGGTCCCAAACTCACTTGTTACAAGTAGATTTTGTGAAAACATTAGTTTATTTATTTATTTATTTATTTTAATGTATTTGGTATAGAATCTACAGGGTCTCACTACACAGATCGGACTCCTAGTGATCCTCCTGTTTGCAGCTTCCCAAGTGCTGGGATTACAGGCACACACCACCATGCTGTCTCAATTGCTGTCTCAGTGCACCCTGGGGGCAGGGCTGGCATGGCACTCTGGGTGTGAAAATATTAGTAGAAGAAAATTTTGCTTTGTTAGTTTACTTATTTTATTTGTTTTCTGTTTTGACAATGTTTATTCTAACCTTTCTTCTATTTTATGCGATGCATTTTTTAAAATAGTCTTTATTGTGATTCTTTGGTCTTCCTTTCAAGCTACTCAAGTTGCTAACCATGCCTAATCAACTTCAAAATACTTTATTTCAGGGATTAATATTATAAATCTTTTTGAAAACACAGAAAGGATTTTTCACTTTAATACATTTTCCTGATTCTATGAATATTATTTTAGAGAATCTTTTTAAAAATTATTTTATATCTACCTCTATGTATATATAGCTATATATCATATATATGCACATATATTTACATATTTTGTGAGCACATATTATGACAATTCAATTCAAACAATGTTTATCCATATTGAGTATATTCAACTTAGATTTTTTTTTTATGAATTCAGGGCAGGGTCTACAGTGTGTATAGGTCTCACTATGTAGTGGTTCTCAGTTTGAACAGTGATTCTCCTGTTTTCAGCCTCCCAAGTGCTGGAATTCCAGGTACATACCACCACACCCAGTCTCAATCACCATCTCAAGGCGCCCCAGGGGCAGGGCTAGCATGACACGCCAGGGATCGAACCCTGGCCGCTGTGCTTTGCTGAAGCAGGAGCTTTAGTTCGCTGAACTATCTGACCAGCCCCTTCAACTTGTATTCTTGTTAGACCTCTCTGGGAAGCTTTTTGAAAATATTGAGGTTGAGGTGAACATCACCAGGTGTGGTGATGCTCACGTAGAATTGCAACTACTTGGGAACCTGAGGCAGGAGGATCACAATGTTAAGATCGCCATGGGCAATGTGGTGAGACTGTCTCAAATTTTGGATTTTTTAATTGACTGAAGCTATATCTCAGTAGTAGAAGATCACAGGGCACACACACACAACATATGCTTGGGATCTACTTATTCAGGCAATTTAAATCAGATCCTTAGCAATATGATTCTAATGTTCAAGGATGATTGTCAACCACTTAAGCTCCTATTCATGTCTGCTATCATCTTTGCTTGCCATTCGTTTTTGTGTTTGAGATATTCCTTCTGGGAAATATTTTCCTAGTTGCTGAAGTATATGCTTTATAAATGTTTTAGTGAAGGTCTGTTGTGGCAGTTTTGTTTCTGTCTCTATCAAGATTCTTTTGTGTCCAAGTTCTGGAAAGAAAATAGTGTTGGGCATATGATTTTAGGTTGAAAGCATTTTTTTCTTCTCAGATCTTTGGAAGTATTTTTTTTCTGAATATTGGATTCCAGTGTTGCCAGGAGAAGTCTTCTAACAGTTCAGTTTTCCATTGTTTTAGTGTGTCTTCTCTTTGTCTGAATTTTTATCTTGGAGTTGTGAAATTTCAGCATATCGTATCTCAGTTTACACACACATGCACACACATACATATTTCCTTAATTCTTTCTTGTATACAATGCAATTTCTTCATGTGTTACTGATTTTCATGATTCAGTTCTGGAACACTCTTTTTCATTGTCTCTTCATACACTGACTTTCTTTCTCTCCATAGTCTCCTTCTGGAAACTCCATTCAATGCTAGATATATCCTCATTTTGCCTTCACTTATCCTGAACACATTTTTTATTTTCTTATTTGTGTTTTATTGTGGATAATTTACTATGCTTGTCTTACTACTACAATAAAATTCACCTCTAAAACACATGAAGCTTTCAATCTTGACAATTTTATTTTTCATTTTTGTTTTATTTGAATTCTTTCACCTCTACCTGCTTATTTTAGTCTTTCTTTCTTTCTTTTTTGCTTGCTTGCTTGCTTATTTTGTTTGTGGAATCCAAATTAAGTAAACTGAATTTTTGCATGGGGCATGCACACTGTATTTTGTCTCTGCCCTGGAACTAATTTCTAGCATTTCTTTTTCTTTCAAGTACTTCAGATGCTTTCTGATTAATTTTCACCACCCCACAGTTTTTAAATATCCCCAAACATAAAGTAAGGCATGACTCCCTGTGAATTATGTTGCACACTAATAATAATCCCTTACAAAAATAAAATTCCAGAGCTCATGCCATCCGTCTTCTGCTTCCATACAGAATATATCTTATTAAGTTGGTGGTTACCAGGCAAGTGGCCTGTATTCTTGATCTCATTTATCTACAAAATTATCCCTTAATTTGCCTATAATTACCCTTGGGCAAGGCTAAACCCAAAGACAGATTGATTGCCCACCGCTCTTCACCCCAGCCAATTAGGCACGGTTGAGATGAGTACCCTGCACTGCAGCTCTGATCTTGCCCAGAAGCCCAAGGGTAACATTACTCAGCCTTTTTCAGTGACAGCATTGCAGCTCCAGAGGTTCAGCTGAGGGGTGATTATTGTTGACTGAAAAGGGTTTAATTCTTTTGTTTTTCCCCATGCACCACCATATTTCCTCTGTCACTGAACAAATTTGCTCTGAATTTACAGAGTACCCTTAGAATGATGGAATATGGGTGTTTGGCTGGTGAAAAGTAACAAGAAAACGAATTATTTCCTCTACAGGGTCCATTTTTCCTCAGTCCTTTAAGAGGGTACTGTACTGAGATTCTCTCACTTTGTCTACCAGTGGTTACCACCTATGTTTGTTGGACACAAGAAATAGTGGTAAGTTCAGATGATGGCAAACATAGACAAATCCTCAAGACACTCATAGTAAGTTGTATTACTCAAGGTATTCCAGGATGACAGAGCCAGTAGAATACATGCAGAGATATCTGAGAGAAGTTTCATTAGGGAACTGGCTTATGCATTTATGGCAGCTAAAAAATTCCATGATTGGCCATTTGCAAGCTGGGGATCTGGGGAGACAGCAGTGTGGCTTGTCCCACTACTCTATGAAGGCCTCAGAGTGAGGAGCACCTGTGGTGTAGCTCTTGCTTTGAGACTGAGATTCTGAGAGCCTGAAGAAGGGGCTGCTAGAGTGTCCCCTGTGGTTCAAACACCAGTGATTGTGGTTGTCTGGTGTCCAAAATAGGAGATAAGCTTGTTTTCACTCTTGTTATTTTCTAGGCTCTGGCCAGTGGGTGGTGTCTGCCCACACTGAGGAGAACCAGTCTTCCTTATCTGTTGTCCTCAACTCCAATGCTAATCTCCTCTGGAACTGGATTTACAATCGCACTCAAAGTAATGACTTCCAGGTTTCTAGGCATTCCTTCATCCAGTCAAGTTGACACTTACCATCAAACTAACCATCAAGTAAATCCTGTCTTTCAGTCAGTAAGGAATAAGCCACTCTCTCTCTAAGCCCATAAAATAGGTCTTCAAAGAATGAAAAGTACCACAGTTATTGAGACTTCACTAGGTGTGAAAGCATTTCCCATACATTATCTCATTGGATACTTACAATAAGGTTGTGAAATGGATGGTATTAATATTTGCAACTCAAAGATGAAATGTTTGAGGCCTGAAAATCATTTGCTCAGAATCATACAACTAGAGTTACAGAACCAGTGTTGTTTAAGCCAGTTGCTTTTTTGTTTATCCTTACAACAATTCTGTGGATGGCTTCTATCTTTATTGTAGGGAAAACAAAGAGCAGAAAAGTTAGATAATTGTGGACATCTCACAGCCTGTATGTGGCAGAACCAAGGCAGTCACAGGCTGAGCTGCTGAATGTCTCCATCCACTACTCAAATCAGAAAATATATCTACTGATTCATGTCACTTTCTTCTTGTTAAATATAACCATCAAAACCAGTAAGTTCTGCCACTGTGCAGACCCTCCTCTGAAATCTATATTAATATTAACTAT
>NW_004524711.1:6460031-6461709 GCF_000260255.1 Octodon degus | reverse complement strand
ATATATTAGAAGAAGTGTCTAATTATATGGTGGTCTGTCTGGAAACTAAGACAAAAGGTTCCAGGAGATCTTTAATAGCATTGAAACATTAGAGAACTTTCCTTTGACATATAATTGTGGCTTGTTTTACCTTCCATTGTGTATTAGAGATAGAAGGGCTTCTTTTCAAATTTTTCTTTTATTATTTTTTATTGTTGATATATATTTGTGATACATACTATTTATGTTCCTCTAGAGGAGCTGGTGCTTACACATCATGATCATTTTTATTTCCCCTTTGCCTTCCCAGCATTCCCCCCTCTCCTTTCCCAGATCTCCTTCCCAGTTCTACAAACTCTACCTCTCCATTGCTTACCTGTTATCATTTAGATCTAAAGCGTCCCACCAAAGCCTCTGGCATTCAGAGGTTGCTGGGTTCATCCATTGATGAGTTCAGTAGCTAAATGTGCTATTAGGAGTGGGACTGCCCAGGGCCCTCTGGGTTCTCAGTCCAGCCAGCACCCAGGCCCATGGCATGTGAGTGGGACTGCCTGGGGCCTGCTGGACCCTCACTCCAGCCAGCACCCAGGCCAACTGTGTGAGTGAGACTAGCTGGGGCCCTCTGGAGAAACACATCAGAATAGTAGCAGATTTCTCTTCACAAACTATCAAGTCAAGAAAAGCATGGAGCAAAGTACTTTAAGTCTTGCAAGAAAACAAATTCCAGCCTAGACTGATATACACTGAAAAACTCTCTTTCAAGTTTAAAGGAGAAGTGAAATATTTCCATGACAAAGAAGAACTAAAGAATTTCATGACAACAAAGGCAACCCTACACAGACTACTGAAAAATATTCTAGAGAGGGATCCAAATGACCACAACTCCATGAAGAGAATGGAAAGAACCCACCAAATAGGGCAAACAATTCAACACAGGAGAAAAAGATGTACACAACAGCAGTCTTTCAATTATTCTATTGTATAAACAACAAAATATTTCCACCAGCATACTCTACCAGTAGACTTCTCCTGCAGTCCATGGGTCACGATTCTATCTGTGTCTACAGGGTGGATATCAAGGAAGTAGTGGTAGCTCAGTCCCACATGACACCTGGCCACCAGTAAGCATCATGGATACTGTCCACATCCACCACGTACTAGAACTTTGTACAATATCCTATTCCCAAACACTTAGAAGTGCTGGTCATATATTTGCCAATCCAGTTTTTTTTTGTTATGTTTTATTCTTAGTAATACTTTACTATCACAAAAACTTTTTCTTAGTTCATATATTGTATATATTAACCTAATCAAATACTGTATGAGTACTCTGAATTGATCACAGATTCAGATTCATACATATGATACATTGAATACTGGCCTGTTAGTCGGACTCACAATTCAATTTTAATTTTTAATATTATATTGAATTATTTAATTTAATTTTGAATTAGTTAATATTTAATTTACTGAATATTGTTTAATTTTAATTTTTGTTTTATGATTTGTACTGTTTATTTGACTTACACTGTACTTATAAGACATGGTATCATATTTTCTTCTAGTATCAGAAACATTAAAAAGTGTATTTCAGACCCAGTCCTAGCCCAGGTCCGGTGAGTGTGTAGAAAGCTTCCTGCTACCCTGCGCTGGTGGGACCAGTCCCAGCCCAGGTGCAGGGTGGGCCGGACCCTCTCCC
>NW_004524711.1:6416406-6434092 GCF_000260255.1 Octodon degus | reverse complement strand
CTTGTATTTGAATTTTTTCTTTCCTCTTTTCGATGAGGTTTACCAAGGGGCTTATCAATTTTGTTTAATCTTTCAAAGAATCAGCTTTTTGATTTGTTAATTCTTTGAACTGTTTTATTCATCTCAATTGAATTACTTTCTGCTCTATTTATGATTTCTTTCCTTTTTTGGGCTCTGTGTTTGGTTTGCTCTTCCTTTTCTAGATGTTGGAGGTGTAACATTAGGGCATTTATTTGTTCCCATTTTATTTTCCTAATGTGTAAGTTCACAGCTATAAATTTCCCTCTAAGAACTGTTTTCATCGCATCCCATAAATTCCAATAATTTGTGCTTGAATTTTCATTGAATTGTAAATATTGTTGAATTTCTTCTTTAATTTCATCTGTCACCCATTGGTTCCTGAGTAAAATGTTGTTCAATTTCCATGTATTTAGTTGGTTTTTCTGGTTTCTTTAGTCATTTATTTCCAGTTTCATTGCACTATGGTCAGATAATATGCTTGTGATTATTTCTATTTTCTTGCATATACTTAAGCATGACTTATGGAGTAGTATGTGGTCCATTTTAGAAAATGACCCATGTGCAGCTGAAAATAATGTGTATTGAGATGTAGTTGGGTGGTACACTTTGTATATGTCCACTAAGTCCATTTTTACCAAGCTCATGTTCAGTTTTTCTACTTCTTTGCTAATTTTTTGTCTGCTTGACCTGTCTCTTTGGAATAAGGGGGTGTTAAGGTCTCCTGTTAAGATTGTGGTAATGGATATTAGACTTTTCATGTTCATTAGGACTTGTCTTACATAGTTGAGTGCTCCAGTGTTTGGTGCATACATATTTATGAGTGCTACTCTTCCTCTTGGATTTTTCCCCTAATCAGTATATAATGGCCTTTTTTTTTTTTTTTACTTTGTTTGATCATTGTTGGTTTGCGATTCAGACTGTCTGTGAACAGGATTGGTACCCCTGTGTTTTTTTTCTTTGAAATTCTGGGATTTGTAGTATTGTTTTCCATCATTTGACTTTCAGCCTATGAATTTCTTTTTGAGTTAAGTGTGT
Source organism: Octodon degus (assembly GCF_000260255.1). Classification (NCBI taxonomy): domain Eukaryota; kingdom Metazoa; phylum Chordata; class Mammalia; order Rodentia; family Octodontidae; genus Octodon; species Octodon degus. The sequence continues at coordinate 6,433,036 of NW_004524711.1, read as the reverse complement.
TTCTTGTATACAGGATATTTTTGGATTTACCTTTCAAATCCACTGTCCCAGTCTATATCTTTTAACTGGTTAATTGAGTCCATTTACATTGATGGTTATAATTGAGATGTATCAGCTTATGATTGACATTTTATTTACTTGCTGTTGTTTACCCCTTTTTCCTCTGTGTTTAATTGTTTGCCCTATTTGATGGGTTCTTTCTGTTCTCTTCATGGAGTTCCAGTCATTTTAGTCCCACTCCAGAATATCTTTTAGCAGTCTAGGTAGGATTGGCTTTGTCATCATGAAATTCTTTAGCTGCTCTTTGTTATGGAAGTATTTCATTTCTCCATTAAACTTGAGAGAATGTTTTGCAGGGAATAGCAATCTCGGCTGGAATATGTTTTCATGGAGGAATTGAAGTATTTTGCTCCATGCTCTTCTTGACTTAATGGTTTTGTGAAAAGAAATCTGTCATTATTAGGGTTGACTTTCCTTTAAAAGTTATCTATTTCTTTTCTCTAGCAACCTTTAGTATATTATTCTTGTGCTGGATTTCTGAGATCTTGATTATTATAAGTCTGGGTGTATTTTTAATTGGGTTGATGTTATTTGGAGTTCTATATGCTTCAGTTACTCAAATGTCAGATTGTTTCCTCATATTTGGGAAGTTTCCTCATATTTGGGAGGCTTCTGCACATATTCTTTTTTTATCATTTGCATTGTCTCCTTTTATCTCATTGATGCCTATAAATCTTTTGATGTTCATCTTTGCATCATTTTGCAGATGGGGAATTATTTTTTCTTGCATCCTAGTTGGTTTTTCCCCCATAATTTTATTGAGAAACAAATAGCAATGAGACAGTTTCAAACCAAATTGATAGGACAGTTTCAATAATTAACACATTGCATATGTTCTTCCTAGTGGTTAATTGCTGTACAAGATACAGACTTGATATCCTATTTACAAACACCATTAGAACAAATCCCTCTATTTATTAAGAGAATGTAACTATATATCTATCCTAACCACTTTGAATGCACAGATAAAAAATGGACATTCATCTGTATCCCCTTTTTTTTGTTAAGTGCCATTATTGAATATTATGTGTGAACTCAGCAAAATATTCTAAAAGAGTCCAGTAGCCCATAATAGTATTGGGTTTTTCACTTCACTGGCAATGTCAGAAATTTTTGACCTGAGTCCCCTACAGCTCAACATAACAGCATGGCTTTACTTCTTATACTTCATTTTTATACTTTTCTGCTGGATGCTTAAGACCAAGATAAAGCAAGACCTATGCAACAAGAGTTGTAGCTTTTGGGTCTGATAAGGTCAGTGAAATCCCCTCAGGATTTATCCTGAGATCCTGTACCTCAGATTGTAGATCCTTTGTCAGTGTCAGCCATGTGGATGAGTCCTAGTTGTTTTAAAGAGTTCCTTTCTTACCTTTTCACTAGCTGCAACAGTGTCTTCAAGATCTGAAACTCTATCATTTCTGTCATGCAAATGGTTTTGCCAGCTTATGATTGAAGTTTTAATTTCTTGCATATCACTTTTAATCTGCTTCATTCATTCTATTTCTTTCCTATATTGCTCATTCAGGCATTCCATCATTTTAATATTCTTCTTTTTTATCAGTGTCTTCTTCAGAAGCACTTAGCACTTCTTTCATTATAGTTATCATTTCTTTTTTTACTTGACAGTTTATTTCTAATTTGATATCCTCCATCCTTTCTACAGTTGTTTCTTTACTTCAGACGGTATTACTTCAGAGCTTTCAGTACTGTGACTTCCAATTTCTTTAATGCTTGTGTCTCTTGCATTTGTTCTGGGTGGGCTCAGGGTCTGAGACAGCATTTTGCCCCTTCCCTTTGTCATTTTGTATAGTACTATCTTCTGACCTTTGGTGTAGAGCCTTGGTGTAGTAGTTACCTTAGCTCCTACCAATACCATTATGCAAGTTAGATTATGTAGTTAAGGCAGTTGCAGTTTTGTGTTTGCAGTGCTACAATTAGTAGCACTAAGAATGGGTAGTGAGATTTAATGCTTGACAGTCTTTTGTAATTAATGTGTTTGTATTTAGACCCTAAGAGCCAGCATCATGACTGTATAGCTAAGCAGTATATAAAATTGGGAATTTATATTTAAATTAGTTCCCCCTGAGATCTATGTGATCACATCCCTTTGATGTACTCAGAGACTTCTAGGCAAGCTTTTACCCCATTACCTGTTGCTCCCTGGGGGGGGGGGGGAGAGAGAGAGAGAGAGAGAGAGAGAGAGAGAGAGAGAGAGAGAGAGAGAATATGTTCATACATCTGGGTCTGACAGTGTGTCTCAGCTTACCATGTCCAGATCTACCAGGTTCAACCTCGTCCCAGCTGGACCTGACTTGGGTCTGGCTACTGTGCTTGGCTTCTTCCTGTCACAGCCCTGGGAAGTGATCCTGCTTTGCCCCACTGGTGAGCTGTTCTGCTCCTGGATTAGCTGGCTGGATTAACTCCTAGCTGCTCTTCTGGGAATGCCACTGCAGGGTTCCACATCAGGCTTGAGGGCTGGCTGGAGGGGGATTTTTGGTGGGGTGTGGGGCCTGTCTGCTGGCTTGAGTAGGTTGGTGGACAGTGGTCCGGTGTCCATAGTCTAGGCTGGAAATTTCCTTATTTCAGTTTGAAAATATTTTTTTACAATGTGCAATCTATTAGTAATCTCATATTATGTATTCATTTCAGAAATATTTTTCTGAAATTCACTCTATCTATCTACATCTTATATCTTTCACATTTCAATATTTGTCTACAATTTTTAACTTGCTATATAATTATTATTGATTTTCAATAAAGTTAATAATGAGCTAAAAATAAACAAATGTGCTGTTAGGAGGCAGAGTCTCATTGAACTCAGATCACAGGAATTGGGACCTGGAAGTAAGCATCCTTGCCCTTGGCTCCTCCTTTTCTTTCCTTGTGCTTCCTGTCTGCTGTAGGTTCAGTACCTTTTTCTCTACCCTGACCCTCTGTCATTCTGTTTATGTCTTAATGCCAGTGAACCTCAGTATGGTTTATATCCCATGGCCTTTATGTGTTCGTAGGTAGGGTTTTGGAAGGTGACTGGATTGGATGGTTTATAGGGGACTTGGTTTTAGTGGGTGGTATCTTGTCTAGAGTCTGGTCAGTGGGACATGACCTGCAAGGGTTCATTTCTGTCCCCCATGCCATATGGAACTGTTCTCCCACCATGCCCCTGTGCCATACTGTCCTGGTATAGAGCAGGCACTCATGCAAGGGCTGAGAATACTGACACATGAGCCAAAATAAACCTCTCCTCCTCTAAACTGTAGGTGTTAGCTATTTCTCTCAGCAACAAAAGGATCCTAAGACAGGAAGATATTGAACAGCCTCTCTGGCCCCTACATCCACCGTACATACTGATTGCATTTCACCTACCCCAGTTGTGGTATACAAAAATCCAAAGACATTGCCAAAAGTCCCCTGGGGACAAAGAAACCTTCAGTTAAGAATCACTAATCTAAGGGATTTCTTAGTGAAAACAAAATAATTTTTCTGCCTCTAAAATTAGATACCGCCTGCCTGAGTGAGAAAGCCCAGGAGGCTTCCTTAGTTGGAGACAGCAGCCCAAAACAGAGCTGAATCAGGGCCCAGTATGTACATGCCCACTCTCCTCTTAGAGAGGGGAGAAAAGCATGACCAGGACTGAGGACACAGCCAGAGACTGCTGGTCTGCTGTGAGGATTCGGCTGCAAAGATCTTCCAAGTGTGTTGGAGCAAATGCTTGGTAGCATAGAAAGGAAATGGCACCTTGAGTCTAACACACTATCATATGTTTTTATCATTTACTCCTCCCACCCAGTAAGGCAGGTAGAAGTTGTTATCTTTTCTGTTTTACAGATTAAGAAAGCAGTACCAAAGACACTGAAAGCCATGCTCAAGATTGAAAAACATGGTAAATTGAGAATGGTAAGGCCTGTCTACATTATCTGCATTATGTGAGTAAAAGTCTGTTTTACTTGAAATCTACTTGTGAAAATGTAAATCATGCTCAGTAATGCCTATGCAGCAACATGTGGACTAAGGTCTGACCAAAACAGTGGGCATCAGAGCCTGGCTAAGTAGACACATAAAATTAGTCAGCATTTCCCATAGTTGATGATTTATTAATCTCTCCCAGAAAGCATTATAATTCTCCATCTGGAAACCTACTGAAGTTGGTCTACGTGCTGCTGGATTCAGCTCCTCTTGTGAAGCAGTGGTCTGGGTTGAGAAAAGAAACATCAACTAATATTAGGTTGAATGTTTTGATACCACTCCTACAGCCATAAATCCCAGTGGCCCCTGTATCCCACAGCAAGTCCTTGAAGGAGACCAAAAAATTGTTAAACTGTTGATAATTCAAAATTTTTTTTAGGTATACAAAAGGAGACTGATTTTTATGGTCCTTAAAGCAAATCTTTTCATAAAATGAAAATTTAGTTGTTTTCATTTTCCATTTTGAAAAACTATCCATGGGTATCTGATATATAAAGTAAATGTCTTGACATGAGCTGTATCCATGCATTGACTTGTGTTTGTTTTTTGTTCACTTTTGCTTTTTCTTAACTGATAAAGTAATGAAATAATTTCTCTCAGGTCCGATGAGCACATTCTTGAGTATCTACTTAGAAATATAAGCAGTAACATCTTTGATATTGACTTGATAGGAAGCATTTCTCCCTGAGCATATATGTTTGTTGTATCGGGACTATTGTTACCATGTTTGTATAGTGAATTTGCTGAAATAAGAAGTCTTCATGTAGGGATCAATAAGATTATCTCCCAGGAGATTGCTGTCATTTTTGGTCAGATCTTCAGCTAAAAACAAAACAAAACAAACAAATATGTTTAAGGCAGATAAGATACCTAGTTAGAAATCTTTACTGCCATAATCAGTTAATTTGTTGTAGGAGCTACATGTTTTGCCAAGGAATCCATACTAAGAAATCACTGACAAATTAAACTAAGCTGAATTAGTAGTGCAAAAAAAATGTTCTCCTCCAAATATTCCCCTGACAGAAAAGAAAGGATGCCAGAGTCCATGAGAAAAAGCAGGCACATCCTAAATAGGCTTGATTATTAAAGAAAGAGCTTCACTCTTGTTCTGTAAAATGATAGGGGGCCCAGGGTAGGAGGGGGCATGGAATGAGCATGATAAATTATTCAGGTTTAAGAGGCAGTGATAAAAATGTAAATGCAACCCAGTCACGGACTCTTTGCAGCAGCTGAATAAATTCAGGCAAGAAGCTGAATCAGCATTTTGCCTCTGATTAAAACCAATTGCAAATGCAAAGACGGGAAGAAGGAAGAAACTTCAGAAGTTTTTTGGAAATGACAGATAACATATCAAGCATCACTTAATAAACCGAGGTGAAGCAGTTTGCTGATATTTACCACAAGCCAAGTGTCCTGTCAGCTTTCTGCAAATGGTAGTGCTTGTAATCAAAGAACTAGGTCGGACTTAAGCTCATCAGTGATTATTGCCTCATTAATTACTTCATGTCTATTCTTCCACTGTGAGCACACTTCCTTTTTCCCAAGAGCAGTCCATTAACCTCATTTCATCTTTGATCAGTGTACTTCTTTGCAAAAAGGCGACCATCAGTTGTACCTACCAAGCCCATGCCCAACATTCACCCTGTGCTTGCCTAGCAGTATAGTTTAGAAATCAAAATGTAAAACCCTCCTCCCACATACCAATGAGGTGAAAATGATTTTCTCTTATCTATTTAAAACAAAGAGACACAGAGCATGCATGTGAGTGAATGTCTTTTTCTTCTACAGTTCAGGGATTAAAAGCCTGGGTTCTGTGTCTGAGCTCTCTGGACTCAAAAATGGGACTGTCAAGCAAAAAACCCCAGCTGTTCAACTTCTCCCAGCCTCCCTTATCTCTAACACAGGAATAATTACAGAGTTTGTTGTGAAAATTCAGTGAGTTCCAACAAGGAAAGGGATTGGGACATGTCAGACACATAGTAAATGCTCAATAAATATTAATTCTTTATAATATTGTGCTTACATTAAACATTTACCACCCACTTTGGGGTTAGATAAATGAATTGAGTGCTTAACTAAACATCACCAGCCAGTCTATTGAATCACGTATGTGTGACTACTTAAAAACATAACTTCAGATGTCACTTTCATGTACAGATAGAATTACATGGATAATGGGCTGTTACCCATAATCTTCTTCAATCCGGCTATAAACTTTTAGCATTTATTTTAATATAATGTAGTGAAAATAATAGATATCTATCAATATCAGGTAATGGAATTCTATTCTGTGAATCACAGTCAGGTAATAGAGTTGTCATAAACATCAACTGAGTAGCTCTCACACCACCCAGAACTATGCTAAGCATGAGAGCACACCACAAAACCAGAAATCACTGTGAAGCCTCGCAGAGATTGCAAGCTGTCCAGGGAGAAAAAAGCTCATCTGGACCACTGGAAGTTCATGATACTAAGTGAATGATATCATTTTAGAACAACAAGGCCTCATCACAATGTGCTATTGGTGGGGTAGAATTTTCTGCAGTAGAAATGAGAGGTAGTAAAACTAGACGAAAAAGTGTGTTGAGGTGGGAAATAGATTTTCCCACGTACTCATCCTGTGCTCTCAACAGGCAAAACTTCCTAGATCCCATGTCCCTCTCTGTAACTCATTACCAAAGAAATATTTAACCAGGCAATGATGAAGTGAAAACACCTTCCATGGAAAGCCAATGCTATGCCAAGGTGCTGCTGATTTCTTGCCCACTTTAGCTGTGTGTGTAGTTTAGGGGAGTTTTCTCAGCCATTAGCTGAGGCACTGGAAGAGCACAACAGGCTGGGAGCTGCCCTGCTACTTCTGAGTTGGACCAACCACAATCCAACCCTGAAGTCACCCTCTAGACCTTTGATGCACCAATTTGTTTTTTAAAGTCCAGATTTGCTATTTTACCTGGCTGTCTCCAGCACCAGAAGAAGGCTAATGTCACTCTTAAAGTATGTCAGATATAACCACAAAGGTGAAAAGTTTACACACAGGACTTCAGTTTTTGCTACCATGATTGTGTTGCAAGCCTTCCCTTACAGGGATATGCTTCATGACATGGTACAAGGGAAGGGTTAGATTGAAGATAAGCATATTAGTTTTCCTTGTTTTGTTTTTAACCAATTTATTAGCCAGTTAGCGAAATGGGAGGAGTATCAGGGTTGTTCCTACAGTAGCTTCCTCTTCCATCATTACTCAGTGGTCTTTTTTTGCCAGGGTTTTCTTCTTTGGGAGAACAACCTATCCTAACTATCTCTTGAATTGCATTTTCAGTCATAATGACTGACAGAATGGACTTCCTTCTTTTGAGTGAAATTCCTCCTTCAAGTGAACTCATCTTTGAATGAATTGATTCATGCTTTGTACATTTAGAAATGAGTCATAAATAGTTTTAGCCTTTATGAGGATATGGATTTGGTATTACTGTGAAGTTGGACAGGAGATAAAAACCAGCATGTCAGTTGTTCTATCATTAAAAACAGAAACTGAGGTAGGTAACACAGAAGAAATTTGAGAACACTGAGTCCTATCAGAGAAGCATCACTTGGTCATGAGAGATGCAGGAGTTATTTGCTTCTCAACAATAATATCCTTAAGTTACTAGATAGATAAGAGCCTTACAGGGTAGTCTCTCTGTATCTTTTCCTACCTTGGAAAACTATGACATTTCCAAATTCTCAATTAGATTGGACTCCTTTGAATAAGGAGCATTGGACACTTGAAACGCAGGCCATGTCAACAGCTCTGTGAAAGAGACCATATGCTAATTGGATAACTGGAACAACATCTCATGTTCTCTATCCTGTGTGGTCCAGAAAACTTTACATTCCATACATGGATGACAAAAATGAAGAGGACAGTGAGGCAAAATAAGAGTTGAACCCTGACTGGAGAAAAGAACAAATAAGGGTGAGTGCAATAAGGAGCAAGAGATTTATCTTACAGCATGTGACTCAGTGTTGGGAAAATATTTAACCCAAGTAATTTTAAACTCAGGTATAATAAATACTTTAAATGAGCTTTTCAACTTAGTGATGAGATTATGGACAATGTCATTTTGGTTACAAAATTTTTTAAGATAAATTTGACCTAACAACTTGGTTAGAAGGAGGGAATTTCAGGTCAACTTTAAAATTAGTACTACAATATAGTACACCTGTACCGGGGTTCTGGGCTGTGACATCTGTTCTTTTTGTTCAGCACCTTCATGATAACATTAACTAGGGATCATGCTAAGTGGAAAAGGATCTGCAAGGATTGTACTTATGTGCCCTAGCTGACCACATGACCTTTCTCTTTACGCTGAAAAAACCAGTAACATTAAAACTACCAGCCCATTGAATAAGATGATTTATGTGACCATTTCCTGAAGTAATTAAGAATGGTGGTGTCCTCAGAAAGTACCATCCAAATTGAAGTAAAATCGAGGTTTCTGATATGAGCAGTCTGGAAGTTTTCCTGGTTTCTTTTGCCTTTGAATGTGTGATCTCTCACATGTTAGGCTAGATCTCACTGATCATAGAAGACTTTCTAGACCATCTTCTACCTAGAGAATTCAAATGTGGTCAGTGGAGGTTAACAAAATATTTTAAATAATGTTATAAAAAATTTGGAGCTGTTCTGGGGTTTTTTCCAGAATGAGAGCAGATGCTAGGTTGTAAGTACAGGTACAAATCATTTAGTGCAGCCAAGGTTGTGCTGCCGTAACAATTTTGTTCTCCAAGTAATAGGGGGTTGAAACAATAAGGATTGGCTTCTCGCTGGCCCCACACATGTATTGTGGCTTGGCTGTGGCTTTTGTCTTATTCCACCCTTACTACAGGATAGAGTCTAGTGACATAGCCATCATTTGGAGCACTGCAAATCACTATGGAAAAGAGAAAGACAGCTGTACATGGTTTCATTCCAGCAATTAAATGCTATATCATGAAAGTGATACTCCTCATTTATACTGGAAACTCATTAACCCTCATCAGTGACAGGATACCACTTTAATCAGAAAGGCAGCAGGGCATGCATTCTGTCCGTCTCTCTGTCTTTCTGTTTCTCTTTCTTTCTGTGTCTCTGCCTCTCTGTACCACTGAGCTGTATCTCTAGCCTTATGGCATGCATTCTTACCATACACCCAAAAGCAAGTAGCTAGAAATATCTGGTGAATAGTACTAATGACAATCACATGACACATCATTATGCTTGAATAAATTTGAATCATTCAAGTTGGATAAAAGGTATGCCAGTGCCCAGACGATCAAGAATAAGTTCTGCATTGTTCCAGACAATAGTGGAAACCCTAGAGACTCCAAGGGGAGCTTCTTGAGTACAAATGTGTATAAGTCACAGTGTCATTATTGCTGTCATCTTTTAGTTGAAGGTTAGAAACTCAAAGAACAGTTTAAAGTGAGGGGTCCCTCAGAATATATCACTTGCCACCCTGCTTAGATGAAAAACTTAATGAAAATTTATGTATATATAGCTTTTGTCTTCTACTTGACACACAAAGTGATTGCTAGTGTTCTGTCTGCCAAACAGGAACATGGACATAATTCTCCCAGGAAATTCAGTCCCATGGTCAGGTGATTTGAAATGCTCCAGAGCCTCTCTACCTTTCTCGAGAGCAAAGGAAAAAAAGTCTAGCACTAGAGTCTTTATGACTTTCTATACAGCCCAACAAGTGCTGTGCAAATACATCATATCTCTGGGTGTAGTCCTTGTGCTAACTCAGATCTTTTAGCCTCGATGATCCCTTGAATGGATACAGGATCTCCTAGCACAGTTCAGCCCCTTGGATAGCTTTGAAAGTTTCAGGGCCATCTCTCACAGGCTTCAGCCTACAAGCTCCTTGAGGCATAACACTGTTCCAGTATAGCAGTGCCTTTCCCCACTGGGGCAGCTCCTGCTAGCTGCATGTGTCAGCTTTTTTCTGTGGATGCTGCATCTACTCAAGGCTTCTCCATGTGTGCACACACTTCTCTGTCCTGCTGCTCCACAAGTCTACCAAGGATCTCAACACTGACAGTGCCCTTCCTGGGTAATACTGATCCATAGCAACTGCTCACCATCCTTCTTCTCTTCAGCCCCCTGCTGCCATTGAACAGAAGAAGTTTGCAGAGATAAAAGAGGATAACTCGATTTTTGTATGAGAGGGATCCCACAACAGTGATACCTGGGGCACAGGGTGGATAGTAGAATGTTCAGCTAAACTGTTCTACAAGTATTTATTTAGTCACTGGGCTCTTGCTCCCAACAACGAATGCTCAGATGACCAGAGGCTGTGCCAGATACCAACTGAATATGAGTCACTAAGATGTTCTCTTAACCACTTCTCACTCTCCATTCAGTACATTTCATTGCAGGCTACCTTATATAATGCTTACAATGTGTTTAAGGCATTGATCAAGAAATATGATGAACTCTGTCAAGCGACATGCAGCAGAAAGACAGGAATCTTCAACACAAGAAATGATGTGTGGCAAGTCTCAGCTTGTGTGGTGTAGTCAGTTCATTGTGAGCAAAGGTTGAAAGAAGCTGTATTTTAAAGTGTCTTATCAATCACAAGTTGCAAATGATACACTGACATGAAATTGTGTTTCAAACTGCAAAAGACTGAAATAATAGCACATGACACGTCAAAAGCAGCTTATGGTGGTTCTATAGTGACAATGAAGATGGTTTATAACTGGCTTTAGCAATTCAATTGCCAAATGGTTGTGTATCATTTGAAGACAGGAAGGTTTCAGAAGTCCCTCAACATCAAAAGCCCAAGAAAATGTTGAAGGAATAAGAAAAATGACTTAGCTACGCAGATGGTTCACTACTAGAGAAGTTCCTGGGTTTCTGAATATCTCTTATGTTCCATTCAAAGAATTTTAACAGTAGATATGAATAAGGGGCCAGTAAGTGGGGAATCTGGTCCGTACATTTTAAAACTACAGTGTTTGTCACTTTTATTGGACATACTTCAGATTCCAGCGTTTTAAGAACTGTCATCATGGGGAATGCAACCAGGGCCTATGGTTAGAATGCAGAGATTAAGGATTCTCAGCATCATGGGCTTTCAGTAGAAACCACTCAATTTTCCTAATGCAATAGTGAGTCAATCAAGCTCTAAATAAAGTTGATATTGATTATGGTCTTTAGCCTCCATGGAATGATATAACTCAAGTTTATACCCATGTGTAAAGGGCTTGTTAAAATGTTTAAGAAACAACATGCATGGAAAAAAGCCTAAGAAATGGGCACACATCATTTTTTCATGACAATGCTCTATGCATAGTTTCAGATGTGACAATTTCTGTCAGATAAAAACATTATAGCACAGCCACATCCACCTTTCGACCAGACCTGTCACCATGTCACTTCTGAATCTTCCTCAAAGTCAAAAGTAAGTGCTTTGAATTGATTCAGAGCAACAAAGCAGTCATGACAGGGCAAGTAAAGACACACATGGAAGAAGATTCCAGGTTTCCAAAAGAGGCAATGACATGGTACGTGTGTTTGAAACAAGAGGAAGCATTTGATGGAGCATAATGGCAATGTGTCTCTTTCCACAATCATTTATAAAATATTTAAATACTCAACATATTTTACCTTATTTCATAGATATTTTGTTGTTATTATTGTTATTATTACTAAGTGCTGTTATTGTTAAGTGTCCAAGTCTTTCATTCAGAAGCAGTTTTTCAAAAGCTTCTTAGGTTCACTGTACCTAACTTTTGGAGAGCCCTTTTTCAAGATTGCTGAACATTCCAGACTTAACTGCATCTCTTCTAAAACTCATATCCAATCATCATAATGATTCTGCTATGCAAAACCTTTGTTTTTATACTATCTGTAAGAAACTCACACTCAGGGATGTTGAGTAAATTCCTCGAGCTCACAGAGAAAGAAGTGGCTGAATCAGATTTCAAAAACAGGTCTGCCTGGCTTTGCATTCAAGTATACTACAAATAGGATGTAGTGTTTGAACAGTGATTATAAATCACAAGTGATTTCGCTCCACGAGGGGACATTTGGCAGTTTCCTGGGGCACTCTGAATTGTCACTATTCGGGGGGGGGGAGGATTGCTTCTGGTTTTTGCTGTGTAGAGGGCAGAAATGTTATCCCACAACAAAACCTGTCAGTCCAAAATGTCATTTGTGCTGAGGTTAAGAAACCTTTGGCTAGAAGAAAAGAAATCACACTGAATTGTTAGGAAGAGGAGCCAGGGAGATAGCTCAGTGGAATAAGTGCTTCCCTGGCAAGTGCAAGGGCCTGAGTTCAATCCCCAGTTCTGGAAAAAAAAATTGTTAGGAAAAGATAAATAGGAGGATGTCAGCACAGACAGACTGAAAAATATTTTCCTGATTCAGGGAAGAAGTAGGATTTGAGTAACACAGAGTGAGAAAAAGCAGAGTAGAGGGGGAAGCACAAAGAAGTGCCAGAAATGCAACAAGTATTTACTGACAAGTAAAAGCTCCGGCACAGAGGTGAAGTCATGGTTGACACTGGAAAGTTACACAGGGGTCAGTTTTGGAAGGCCAGGAATGCTAAGAATTTAGGCACAGAAAATTCAGGATAAAACAAAACACTACATGATCTCAGACCATTTGTCTGGGTGCTAAACCTAGCTCACCATGTGGTGATATCAACATATGTACAAAAAAAAAATCAATTCTTTGGTTATTCATACATTTTGTAACAGTACAACCTATTGGTGACCTGAGCCCATCCTAGGACCACCTCATCACTTGACCACGGAACACTGAAGTCCACGGAATTAGTGAGGTCAATTGCTCAAGGTCACGGGCCAGATAATAATGGGGCAAGAACTAGAATCAAATTTTGGAAGTAGATACAGTGTTGATTCCCACAAAAACCCTTGATCCAAATGTGTATATAGTTTGTTTCCTTGGAATCCCAAAACCACAGTTGGCCTTGTCTCCCTTTCATTTGCCTTTTTGGTCCTTCTTTTATTTGTGTAAAGGTTGCTGGTGCATCTTCTTTATTATTTTCTCCACTTGGATTTGAAGAACCCCAAAATATTCAAGGCTAAATAGTCTTACAAAAATAAAATAATGTTTTTCTATTTAGAAGAGAAAAAAGTTATCATTGAGGAAAGGTGGGAAGAATAAATGGCAGGGATTGATTTGGCCCTTGGAGGCAGTTTCCCAGAGTCGTGATTGGGCCCAACAGGTATTTCCCACTTCAGTTTTGAATTTGGACTCAATTTTTATGAAGAATTGAGATTTGGCTGAAGAGGCTAGAAAAATATCCTCAAAAGAATTCCAGGGACAGATCCAGTAGAGGCAGCTTGTACACAGAACCAACCTTCTTTGACCCACAGAACATTTCATAACCTGAGAGCTCTGTTTTGGAATTTTTTTTTATTTATTCCTCCCAATTGGGCAAAGAAATTACATTCCCAAGTCCGTGCCACTGCAGCATAAAGGTTATTTATTTCCAAACAAAAGAATTAGGAAATGTTAACTTGAAGGCTTTAAGACCAACGTTAACTCATGCACAGGAGACAGATGGTATTTAGTATTTTCAATGAAGAGATTGTTAAATGTGAAAACTTAATACATCTGGGATGAGTCACTGGGGTGAGTTAATTGGCTAAAATATTAGCTTTCACATTTCCCAATTAGATTCCTTTCTCTTTTCATCTTTCACTTGGCATTTGTGACTTTAACAACTTTCTATTTAGCACAAAGGAAATACTTGGAATTTTTCTTTATTTATGGTCTTACCTGGGGTCATTCTGGGATATTGTCCCCAGTCTTAGTTTAAAACATGAAGTAATTTTAATAAACTTTAATTACAAAAATTTAATTTCACATGAAGATGTCAAGTCAGCCTGATGTCTAATCTATATTAGGTATATGTGTATGTTTATATACAGATATGCTATTTATAAGATAAAATAATATAACATTTTATATATGAATGCATATTTTGTATATATTTATAAGTATGCATATCCACTCTTTCTTCCTTCTTTCTTTCCTTCCTTCCTTGATTTTCTTTGTTTTATTCCAGTAAGTGCCTTTCAGTAGTACCTCCTGCCACCCCTACTTATTTTTGTGAAGAGCTTACGGGCCTCTCACCTGCAATCTTGAAGTTAAGAGATGGGATTTAGCTTTGGATTTTTTTCCTTCATGTGCCCCTTTAGTGTTCTGGGAGTATTGTTAATTCTATGAGACTTACCATGGACTTAGCATAATCTATACCATCAGTTAGTGTAGTCGATGGATGCTTCTTAAATGTCTACTATGCCAATGTTCTTGCAGTAATTTCCATGACATTTGGGAAGAAGCTCTGGTGATTCAGTACATTACCAGAAAGAAATTTTTATGATTAGAGATTTACCAAACAGCTGGCTCCAGATTGTGGTACCAAATCCTTTTCTGCTTCAAGGTCCTCTCCTGGGACATGATGAAATTCCATCTCTCTTGGCTCTGCTTCCTTCCCCCCAAGCTTCTCCATGACACTAGTCTTCTATAGTTTTGGATTCACACTGGTGACTATAGTTAATCATGCTGTGCAGTGTTTCTCATATTTGCTTTAAAAAGTAAATTTCTAGTGTTCTTACCACACTTACATACAAGGTGAAGGAATTGATGTGTTAATTGGCTTAGTTTTATTTTTTCAATTAAGTCCTTTTATGTATATCAGAACATCACATTAAGTATATACAATTTTTATAAAACATAAATTTTAAAAACATAAGTTAATTATCCTGAATTTTAAAGTTAAAATAGATTTAGTAGAAATGGAATTAGCAGAACATATATCAGGGATTGAAAATGAGCCCCTCAGCCTCAGATAGATAGATAATACACATAAACACCTGTTCACATATTTCTCAGAATCCACTTTTACCTGACATCTAGATACATTACTAGATGTGACCATTATTAATAATCTCCAGTGGCCATTATTGTGGTAGAGGACAGGTATACAAGTTGGAGCAATCGACCTCCCTTAAAAATTATTTGGAACTGACTTTTCACATGCATTCCTCAAGGCCAAGTACTTGACTCTTCAGCTTGGATCAACCATGTGACAAACTTGGCCAAAACAGAGCAAGTAAAAGTCCAAGCACATAGTTAAAGTCTCTAGTGAAAGCTCCTGACTTTGGGTCTTTGTCAAGCCTAGAGCACAGACATGGAGTTTGAAGGCACCACAACTAGACTTGGAAGACAAAGATGGGTGCTAAATGAGAAAGACCCTAGACTCCTGAGGGACTTGAGCTATCACTTTAGCACTAATATGCCTACTTTTGGATTCCTTGTTATGTGAGAAAAGTAAATACTTCTTTAAGAAACAAGATTTATGTGGGTAGACATATATCTCTATGGTATAGTGTTTTCAATTCTTCTGGAAAAATACCCAAAGGGAAATAGCTGAGTTGAATGGGACCTCTAATTCTAGTTTTTTGAGGAGTCTCCACACTGATTTCCACAGTGACTCTACCAGCTCACACTCCCACCAACAGTGGAGAAGGCTTCTTTTTTCTCCACAGTAGCTCTAGCATTTGTCTGTTGATTTATTGATGACAGCCACTTCCATAAATATTAACAAACATAGCTGTTACTTTAAAGAGGAGTAGGTGACTAGTATCTCATGTTAATGGAGGAAATCTAGTAATGAAAATAGCTTTTTTAAAAGAATGTATTAATTGACTTGTTGTTATGTTTAAGATCCATTTGTTTATTTGTTCAACAATATTTAGTACACATTTATGGATCTATACACCACAATTATTCTAGGTGTTTCAGACTCACCAGTGGATACAATATCAATGTCCTTGTCTTCCTCTTGCGTTTGCTGGCCAGACTGCAATGTTGCATGAATGGTTTTGGTGGCTGGTACACCCTGCCCACTCAGTCCCTGGAAAATCCACACCATCGTGACTTTTGCATCTTAAGCCTTTTTTAAAAATCATTATTTATTTATGTATTTGGTACAGGGTCTCACTGCACAGCTTGGACTCACAGTGATCCTCCTGTCTCAGCATCCCCAGCCCCGGGACTACAAGCGTGCACCACGAGCCCAGTTTCAGTGGCCATCCTGGCACACCAGAGTTCCTGGGCCAACACAGTTCTGGGGATTGAACTGTTCCATGAGCTTACCAGGCAGGTGCTTGAACTGCGGAGCTATCTCCCCAACCTGCATCTTCAGTTTATTTCCTCAGCCTCTCAGTTCTTTAGTTTAAGAATGGAGAAATCATACCCATCTTTCACTATGAAATTGCCTGCAGAAAGCAATGCTTGCCATGTGACTTGAAAGTTCAGTGTGAACTCTGTGTGTCAAAATTTTGAATTCTGTGGCAGATACAGGAAGAGATACTATAAGCTACAGGCTTTTTAAAATATAGTTTGAACAACAAATGTTAGAGAGGCTGTGGGGAAAAGGAACACTTCTACACTGCTGGTGGGAATGTAGACTGGTTATGGAAATCAGTATGGAGACTCCTTAGAAAAGTTGGACTGGAAATCCCATTTCAACCAGCTATTCCTCTACTGGGAATTTTCCCAGAGGATCTGGAAACATCATATCATAGTGATATATGTGTGCCTATG
>NW_004524711.1:6409530-6414441 GCF_000260255.1 Octodon degus | reverse complement strand
TATCTATATATGTGTGTGTCTATATAGAGAGAGAGACAGACAGACAGATATATGAGGGGAGATTTGACTCTAACATTTTCCTATTTTCTTTGTCACTTTTTTGTCTTTGCGACAAAATATCTGACACCAACAATTTAAAGGAAGAGAGTTAATTTTGGCTCATGGTTTGAGAAACTTCACTGCATGTACAGCAGGCTTAAGCACAGAAATGGTGCGGTGGGGGATATTTGTTCACGCAATAGTGGCCAGGAAGTGGAGTGAGAAAGGAGGAGCTAGGAAGGCACCCTTCCAGCCCATATCCCAAGACCCATTGCCCCTGACCATACCACTGCAGCTCATAGCATGTCACCTGTCCCTGCCCAGTGATTCAGTCACTTTCCGAAAACTACCTGTGAGCACATCAGGCCTATGGGGGACATTTCTTATCTAAACCATGACGTCACTAAGTCCCTTAAAATAGGGGGACTTATACAATGTGAGCAAACTTTAGGTATCCTGCTGCAATCTGGAAATTTTCCTGAAGCCAAGTATTTTTTCTTATTTCTCTAAATGTCTCCATATGTATTTTCACCTAACCATGGTAATTGGTCATATTTACCAAGAATTAATAACAATACTAATTTTTGTTTTTACTGAAGACTATTTAAATGTTGTGCCTTGTGTTGAGTCTTTTTCAAGCACTGGTTTACTAAATAGCCCCCAGTTATTGGCCTGAGTGCAGTTATTATTTCCATTTGTAAGGGAAAGTGAGGCTTATAGTTGAGGGAATTTCCCCATGAACATCTAGCTAAACAGTGGTTCAGCTGGTACTCAAGCTTAGACAATCTGGTTCTAGACACACATCTAGGGTTTTACAGTGTGTCATGGTCCTCTGTGGCTCATTTTCCTTTCATCAATACCTAAACACAATGGTCTATCTTGGGGACACCCTGGAGTGCTGCAGGATCCCACTGGTATGTGGCTTCTCTAGTACTGCTCTAGCCCATTTAAGGGGAGGTTTTGCCAGGGAGGGTAGGGCTGGGGGGGAGATGCAGGAATGTAGACTTTCCTGGCAAGTGTTGCCCAGATGCTGAACTTCTCCAAAGGATCCTAGTCTTTGCTTCACCTTGCTTTTGGCAGAGGGAGTGGCTTAAGGCGATTATAGATGAGGTGTTTCTGCTGCTGTGAGATGATTTATTAAATGTCTTTTCCTAGTAGTTTGTGGAGTAAAAGGTAGTTCAAGAGTTGGAATTGGGGGTGAAATAGGTAGAATGGATGTAAGATTTATGTTCTGACAGGGAAGTGCCATTAAGTCACCTCACAATGGAGGTTATTCATCATGACTGCTAAGTCCCCACAGACATGCAATATTTGGATTTAGAACATAGTCCATCAGCCTAATTGCTGGCGAAAACTGAGGTTAGGGGAGAAACTGATCCAGTGTTGTGGACTGGCTTCTAGTTCCTCTGATTCTTAATAAGTTCTGCCAGTTTTGGGAGCTCTTTCCCTTACGTCTCCCCACTTCTCTCCTCCTACCTTTTTGCAGTTGGTAAAATAACAAGCTTATTTCTATCATGTGTCTTATTCCAATGAGTTGGTGGCTGCCCTGGCAGAATATTCCATCTTCCATAAAAAAAAGTCATCAAATACATCCAACTAAGAAAGAAGTGCAAGCTTTCTCCTTCTATCACCCAAGTGTTCTGACGAGCAGCAAAGGACCAAGTATTTCACCAACTAATATTTATTAAGCACACATTTTGTTGCAGGAACTGAAACCAAAGCACTGTAAAAGTCACATGGTATCTCTACTGTCATAGAGATTAAGGTCCAATGGGCATTAATGACATTAGTTATCCAGAGATAAAATTGGAGATAAGATAGAAGCCAGGAGTTACATGGGACCATAGAACTTGTATATGAACTGACTCTATCCAGGTGGTTACCTATATAAAAGCACCAGGTTTTATTTTTTAGGACCTTTGTCTCAGACAAAGATCACTACACTATGAGACTTTTTCTAGTTCCCAGAGCTAACTCTAAATCAACTGAAACTACAGCCATTGGTTAGAAACAAAATGACATATCTCAGGTAATGTGCAGTAGCTTGAACTTATGCCACGATACTAACTGAATTTTTTAGATTGTAATTGGAACTTAGCAACTTAATATTTGAGACATATGTGGTTATCTGTAAATGGTGGGCTCTCCAGAGGTGAGTGAAGCCTTGGACATGAAGCCTTTCACTTTGTTTTGTTGATGTCTTGTGGGTCTGTGCCATGTCTGAAAAACACACTGATGCAAAAACAGGAATTTACTGCTCCTATCTAGACTAAAAAATGTAAATCCAAGCAGGCTGCATATGGGAAGCCTAGATTTAAAGGATGGGGTAAAAGTTCTAAAGGTGAGGGAAAGCCCAGTAAAGATACAGAAAGGATTTTTCTTCTTTTATTATGGGAATTTTTTCTTAAAATAAATATTTTTATTAGTACATGCTTGTGGCACATGTTTACATTCTTCATGTGGAGTCAGTATGTGAGCCCAGCACATCTGAATCCCTTGTCATCCCTGTGCCTCCCTTCCCTCTCTCCATCCACCTCTTGGTCCCCTTCCTTCCCATTTAAAACAGATCTTTCTCCCTACTTCCTACAGGCTAAGAATAAGCAATGTTTTAGGAAGATGCAGCTCTCTGAGAGACCTCAGGACACATGCTCAATAAAAATCTAAAAATGAGGGGTAGCAAGGGTGAGCAGGTTGAGAAGGTGGGACTTACAAGCTAAATTAAAGAATTTAGTTTATCCTGAGATCAAGGTTGAAGTCAGTGGGCTATGTAAAACAGATGAGAAATATGTTTGGATTTGCTTTTTAAAAAATATTCTTCTGGCTGTCACATGGAGAAAAAATAGGAAAAGGACACAATGGGAGCTATAGAAACCAATATGATGGCTGTAACCATGGCCCAGGGAAAGAAAACAGCAAAATGAACTGGGATGGCGGTAGTAAACATATGGAAAAGCATACATGTTAAGAAAGTTTTTGAATAATTGAAGCCAGCATAAACATGATATATCTAAGACAGATGGCAAAGAGGAGAGAAAGAAGTCAGGAATGACTCCTAGGTGCCTGGTTCAAGCACCAAGAGTGATAGTGGAATCATTCACTGTGTATTATTTACTGACAATTTTTTTTCTGTATTTAGGACAAGTCTGCAGGGTCTCACTACATAGATCAGACTCATAGTGATTCTCCTGTGCTCACCCTCCCAAGCTCTGGGATTACAGGGCACGCCATCATATCCAGTCTCAATCGCTGTCTCATCACACCCCATGGGCAGGGCCAGCACAGCTTGCCCAAGATCGAACCCAGCCTCTGTGCTCTGCCTAAGCAGGCTCTTTAGTCCAGTATTGAATATTTGTGTCTCTACAACATTCCCATGTCAGAGCCCTAACTCCTAGTGTGGTAGTGCAAGGAAGCACAACCTTTGAGAAGTAGTTATTTGTACTCGCAGTTATGAAGGTGTTGCCCTATGATAGAATTAGTGCCCTTACAACAAGGTGAAAAATGACACAACCTAGCTGTCTCCATAACAGGAGACTGTAAGCAGGAAATATTACTCTCTTTGCAGCAAAACAAAGGAAGAGAATCCTTACTAGATGCTGAATTTGCCAACGTCTTGATCCTGTCTTCTAGCTTCTATAACTGTCAGAAAGATCCATTTTACTTGATAAACCAGCCGATGGCATTTTGTTATAGTAGCCTGAACTGACTAAGATACTGACAGGAAGGAGGAGGTAGAACAATCCAGTTGCAGTAAGAACAAGCACTGTGGAGGGGCTGCCAGATGTCCAGTGACTGAGTAGACACTAGTTCCTAGAACAGAAGTCAGAGC
This sequence comes from Octodon degus, assembly GCF_000260255.1. Classification (NCBI taxonomy): domain Eukaryota; kingdom Metazoa; phylum Chordata; class Mammalia; order Rodentia; family Octodontidae; genus Octodon; species Octodon degus. Next base: position 6,410,576 of record NW_004524711.1, on the reverse strand, counting down.
TAAACAAGACAAAGATTTAGTGGCTACCCACTTATAGGAGGAATGGATGGCTTTAGGTCTACATGAACTAACCAGGGAAGTAGACAGAGGTTGGAAGAGAATGGGCTTTGGGGCATACACACTAAAGGTGGAAGAGGTTTCCTATCATTCACAATAGCATTGAGATCCAGGAGAGGGAAGTCTCCAAAGGTCCAGAGGATTCCAAGTACATCATCCTGCCTCTGACAACTGTTGTTTCCAGTCTGACGATAGAGGTACCCAGAGGAGGCAGTATCTCTGAAAGGGCTTGAGGTCTCCTATCTTCACTGTGTTCACTCAAAATGTTCTACAGTTGTGGAGAATCACACTCATGCTAATGCTTGTTGTGATCTTTGTTACACTCTCCCCACTTTTAAAGGTAGAAGTTACATCTGCACAAGTTCCTAGGCTTGTTCCAAGTAATGAAGATGAAAGAGCCCACCATTCTTCCTACCACAGATTCAGGTTCACCTCTCTGTTCCTGTCTTTCTGTTCTGATTTATTCCTTCTATAGGTTATGTTAGTTTATTATTTCCTGAACTTAAGGATCATCTCCCATTAAAAGAAACCAGAAACCTGCTGCTGCTGAACACTGGGGAATACAAAGCAGGAGAGAATTTCTGAGACCTGAGACATCTTCCTCTTACCTTCCAGCCTATCAGCTGTTACTAAGTCAGAGAGGAAAAAGAGGAGTCTGAGACACTGGCCATGTGTGTCCCTCTCCTGTCTTGTGCTTTCTATTTTTGCTCCACACCATCATCAATAATGCAAGTTGACTGGCTGCCTGGGTTTCCTTTCTCCCTGCCACTGTCATTTCCATTTGCTACTCTTAGGCCTTTTTAGCACAAAGTTGTGTTTGGGCTCTCATTTGCCAGGCAGTGATAAATTCCAAGAGAAACCCATTTTTATTGAATTATTTCTGGAAAGTTATGCAAACATGTGTAAATTATGTGGCAGCCAATTCCATTCTAAGACCTGGTTTTGACTTGATGTTAATTCAAAATAGAGGAGGGAGAGAGACAGAGAGA
>NW_004524711.1:6403312-6409430 GCF_000260255.1 Octodon degus | reverse complement strand
AGAGAGAGAGAGAGAGAGAGAGAGAGAGAGAGAGAGAGAGAGAAGCAAAAACCCTAAATGCCGAGATGGCCTCTTTCATTGTGTTTTAAAATCTACTCCTTTGATACATCTGGGGCCTAAGCTACCTTTCAGAATATGAGGCATGAAGGCTGCATTCCTCTACCAGGTACCTTCTCAGAAGGAGAAATATCTCTGTGACTGAGGCAGGGTGAAAGTATACCAGTGCCCTTGAGACAAAGCCATGGTTTTAGTTTTTGAAAAGGATCAAATGAGACTTCTTCCTGTGTATTCAGGCCTTAATCTGAGCTGTCTTGTCCCAGGAGAATTAAAAAAGTTCCAGTAGAAATGACAAGGCTGCTTTCCTCTTCGGTGTCATCTATCATCAGCACTCAGAGACCGCCGAGTTAGGAAACAGCTCCACTTGCAATGAGCCAATGCACTGAGATTCTGCGAGGAAGCAACTGCTGCGTGCCCACTTCCGCGCCTTCCATTCAAGTCTCTCTTTCTGCCCTCTTCCTTCTTTCAGGGCATATGTGGGCCTTCGCTGTCTGCCCATTTTTTACCTGCTAAGCTTCTAGGCTGACAACCAGGAGCTCGATGTCTCTACCATCTCCAAAGGGTCACTTGTCTGAGACTGAAGCCAGAAGAGGAGGATGAGGAATGAGGTGCTGGAGGGACCAAAGTCCTGACCACCTGCTAAAGCCCATACCTGAGCCAGACCTGTCCCTCTGGGCTCTACAAAGATAAGGACCAGTAAAATCCAGAATCTTAACTAAGTTCACTAAACTTGCCACGTCCCAATTTGTTTATCTGAAAAACAGAAAAGATGGTATAGAGAGCTTTGAAATATATTCCATAGATCACTGGAATTCTAAAAATCCAGTTCATAATGTTATTGTTCGAAATGCCATGTGTGCACAACTGTCTGGCTGCAGAACAGAATTCATGAAGCAGAGGGACTGAGATTCCTGAATTAAAGTTTTATCTCAACATTACCTGTGGGCCTTCATTGTCTGATTAGAATCAAAGCACATCACCTGGGGTCCTGCAGTTGGCCCCACCTACATTTTCATCCTTATTCTTCAACTAAACTTTATTTTTCCAAACTCCTGACCAAACTGAGCCCCACACTATGCTCCATTTGCCCTAGTACTATGCTCTATGTTGCCACAACGAGTGTCTCCTTCTGGTGGGAGGTCCTCTTTTCCCTCAACCCTTCCCTGCACTTACACCTCCACATTCTGCAAATTCAAGCAATTTTCCAAAATAAATAATGACATCATATACAGAAATGCACACCCATGTCTACACCAACATAACTCATAATAGCTAAAACTTGTTGCCAGCCTAGATTTCCAGAGACAGATGAATGGATAAAGACAATGTGGAATTTACATACAATAAAATGTTACTCTGCCATAAAGAAAGATAAACAAGTCATTTGTAGGAAAATGGATGCACTTTGATACCATAATATTAAATGAAACAAATCAGACACACAGCTTAAATACTACATGCTTTCTCTTCCATGAGAAACCCAAATTATAAATAAAGAACGAAGTAAAAGACGGATAGTAGGAATGAGGCAGCAAGATTGTTTACAAATGAAGGGGCATTATGAAATAGAGGAAGGGGAGATGGAGGGCAGCAAAAGGGGATAATAAGGAATGAAATGTGTTATACGCATGGAACAACTCCACACAAAGATTGTAAACACTGTGAACTGCAAAATAAAATGTAAAAATTAAGAAGTCCCGCTTAAAATCTGCCTTCTCCAAAAGTTTGCCTTTCACTTCCTGGCCCCCAACTCCACCCCTAAGAGCAAGCTCCCATCTCTGAATTCATGAAGATGACTCTATCTGGACCTCACCTGTTTACTGCATCAAATTCTACTCACATGTCCCTTCAGGTCCCCATGGTTCCACAGGTGCTTCAGAGGCCACTGGCCCTTATTCTGCCCCAGTTGCTATTGAGGCCATCGGCCCTGTGTTACTCTGGTTGAGCGTGCTGGAGCACAGTTTGGCAGAAAGTTGCTTTGTGCCCATGCTCTGACCCTTTTCCTCTTGTTTTGGCTGTCCCTACCGGTAGTGAGACATGAGACATGAGATCCAAGGAGATATGCCTGGTGTTCAGCAAGCACACACACACACACACACACACACACACACACACACACACAGCAGGACCTGAGGAAGTTAACGTGCCCTGTATAGAAGCTTTATGGGAGGAGACAGGAGGCAGTGGACCATTTCGTGTCCATTCTCCTTCCCCTGTCCACAATGCACCTTCCGTGGACCTTCTCATGAGCCCATCCTATAAGCCTGAGCGATTAGCTGCCTTCCTAAACACTACCTTGTAATTGTCCCTTTTCTTTCCATTTCTCCTTCCCTGGGTTTCTGCTGCCAATAAGAAGTACCACCATGATAGTTGTTGCTTTTGGTTCAGTTTTCTAGGGCTCCAAAACCTGTTCCTTTTTTACACTTTTTATGTGTGCATCTTGCTTCTCGTGACCAGGGTCTGTTTTCCATCTCTGAACTGCAGCATCCCAGATGAGCACCTGGCACTGTGGTTGTGCTCCAGAGAGGTCTGTGGGATAAAGGAGCAGCGAGAGACTGGAAAATGCGGTGCTGGTGGACACTGATGATCCAGACTGACACACCATGATGAGAGGGGGGTACTTTGTTCTGACTCTCTGCCTTCTGTTCTCAGGATGTTACCTTGTCATGTGTACTATGTATGAAAGCCACTGGATGTGCTGCAGTGAAATTTCCTTAAGAGATAACTTCTTTTTGTCCCAATACAACAGTGGACATGATGATGCATAATACAGAAAATAATTAGGTCAGATTAGTTATGGGGCAAACAAAGAAGCCATGCACTGGAACCCACAAAGAAAATAACTGTAGTGACTTCCCTGGGGTGTAAAGCAAGTAAGGGACTGCTACTTTGTACAGTGTATGCAGAGAAGAAGGGCAGATTCACAGAGGATCTGAAGAGCAGGTTGGGAGAGAGATCTGATTAAAAGAGCAAGAGCTGGGACTGGGATGATCCCAGCACAGCCCCAAAGAAGAAATTCACCTGAAATGAACTGGAAGTCTCTTCTCCCACCACCTCCAACACAGCTTTGAATGTATCATGGATTACTGGGACTGGGACTTTGATGTCCATGTGCAGCCCTGAAACCTGTGCTTTTGTCCCAGCTGACAAGTACATGAGCTTGGCGGTGGCACCCATCAGTCTACATCAAGACAGTTTGGAACAAAGGTTCCTGGGAAGGCACTGAGCCAATACTGACTCATAATTGAGCAGATCAGATACTCTGGTTCCCTCTCTGCCCTGTGTTTGGAAGCAGGACTGTGCACTTTGGACTACATCCCTGGAGCTTTGGGACCTCAGGAGAGTAACATTAGACCTCCTGTCATACGGACTCCATCAGTTAATTGCAAATGAGAAGATGAGAGCACATTCATACAGGTGATGAGGTGGCTCCTCCTGGTCATTCCAGGACTCACCGAGCCTGTCTGCAACAAGTACACTCTGTTGACCAGAGTCTTTCTAAGGCACCATGGATAGCCATGGTTTACTGGAAAGTGTGACCTATGCAAAGAAAAAGCAAAGCAGAGAGTGGGCAGAGGAGAGGAGATGAATAATTGAACCTGTCAGAAATTGAGGAAGCTCTGAGTTCTATAGAGAAAATCACCAGTGCAAACATGAGGGATTATTTGTCCTTAATAATCCTCAGAGGAGTTGGGCTCAACACTTGGGGTCTGGTGGCCTGTATCACCTTCCAGCCAACAGTATAAAAAAAATGCCTGCTCATGCTCAGTGGTTAGCACAGGCATTACACAACCCCTGCCCTGATGCCCATCCCGCAGATACAAGCAGCTGTCATATTGCAGAATGCTATTTTTAAAACAACCAAACTGTCCCACATGGCCCCCGCTGCAGCCCAGAGGAAAGGGCTGGTTGCCTCACCAGTTTTTGGCAACAGCATGCCTCACTGTAGATGTCTTCTGCTGTCATGCCGTCCTGATTAAGATTAATTGTTCCAGTTCAAATGAGTCACTCAGAAAGGATGAGAAGGGTGGAGGGGAAGAGGGAAGTTGGCTTCTCTTTTTCTTTTTCCTACTTCAATGTTTGTTCTAAAAGATCCAGAAGAATACAGGAGTGGAGCAAAGGAATTTAAAGTGTGGAACATGTAATAAAGGAGATCAAGTGAAAAGGCTATTATGGGCTCCATGTTTATCTTCAGCTCAGTGACTTTCAGAAGAGCATGCACTTGGCTGGCAGTTCAGGAGGATGTGACTACTCCCTGCCAGTTGGAGGGCCTGGAGGTGAACTCTCAAAAACCCAGCTTACCTCATCCAGCCCCATCTACCTAACTAACAAGTCCAGGACATCTCCCTTGACAGACCTGTACATGTACTCCAGATGTATATATTGGAACCTCAAAAGGCTGTTTTGGGTGGAGAAGTCATATAGACCAAGAGAAAACTTAAGTAAAATGAAATGCAGTATATAACTATGACATAGAATATTGCACAAGAGGAAACAAATATTTGTTAAACAGTGGTCACTTGCCAGTCATTAGTGCAAAGGTTGATCCTTTCTGAACTTTTCCTCTAAGGTTCAGGTTTACACACAAACACACACACACACACACACACACACACACACACACACAGCTGACCAGTGGTTCCTGAGGCCTCTTTGTTGACAAAATGGGCCTGAAGGAAGAAGCAGTTCAAGAAGTTTGGGACTACTTAAAAAGTACTTGTAGAGCTCTCATCCAAAATCCATCATCACTACTTTGCATCCAGATTGAAAACATCTATCAACTTTGCTTTTTTCTCCATCCAGTTACCTTAACAAAAGGCATAAGGGTTTGGCAAGGAAGGAAGTATAAAGCTTTGCTGATTCTGGGCATTAATATGAATCAGGTTGTTGTGATCTATTGGGAAAAGTATTAAGCAGAGAATAAAACATAAAAATGTCTAGCTTAGGACATGGTGCATTCAATATCCACTCATAAATGAATGAATCAAATTGGCCAGGAGTTTTCCACCAATTAACCAGTCATGTGACTCTAAGCTACTCCTTTCTCAACATCAGAGATTATGCAGTCCAACTAAGAAACTGGCCTACCTTCCAGCTCAGGTGTTTTTTTGTTTGTTTGTTTGGTTGGTTGGTTTAGTTAGTAATTTGGAGTTTATACATACTTGAGGGATGTCATAGCCTTCCATATTCTTGAAAAATCTATTTCATAACCATATCTATTCTGCATCTACATCTTAGACTAGATGAACCTTGATTAATTAGGCCTTTATTCTAGCCTGAGCTCTCCTGAGCTTTCTCTGGGCTCCTGTAGTTCTGATCTAGGGGGTTCCATGTCTAATCCACATTGTTGGCAGATAAATCTGAAGGGATTCATTACCCACACAATCATTTCATCTGTTCTCCTTCTGTCACTCAGCTCCTAGTATGGTTTGAATGTGTCCTCTCCAAAATTCAGGCATTAAAATTTAATGGCTTATGTGATGCTACTAGGAGGTAGGATTATAAGTATTTAGGCCAAAGGAAGACTTCTCACTTGTGAACAGGATAAAGGCTCTCATAAACAAAGCTTCACAGAGCATTGTATCTACTTTGCTTTCTGCCTTTTTCCAGTCAAGGCAAATATGTAGCAACAAGGCACCATCTTTGATGTACAGAGCAGGCTCAACCAGACAACCAAAGCCACTGATTCCTTGATTTTGAACTTTCCAGCCTCCAAAACTGTGAGGCATAAATTTCTATTTTTATAAAATATGTAATTCTAGGTATTCTGTTGTAGCCCCAGAAAATGGACTACATTTCCTACATGCAACATGACACAGTGATTGATGGTAGTGCAAAGTCTTTGCCTCTTTGAGAAGTTTGGGAATAGGCTTTGTCTATATTCTTTCATTGTGGAGAAGGTACTTTTATTCTAAAACAAATAATTAAGGAATACTATCATAATTCTGTCAGCTTCATTACTTCATACCTGCCTAAACTTATTTTGGTTACATAATTCAAAGTTTATCTTCTCTATCCTCTCTCTGTCTCTCTCTGTCTCTCTCTGTCTCTCTCTGTCTCT
>NW_004524711.1:6391549-6403175 GCF_000260255.1 Octodon degus | reverse complement strand
ATCACTTCAACACTGGCCAGAGTTACATAAATGGGGCAGGGTACAGATAATTTTGGCCACTCAGAATGTTGGGCCAAGGCCTTAGGAGTTAGATAGGTTCAGTTCCTGTTTTCCCATAATCTCTGCCCTGATAGTCCCTCCCTTGCTCCCACATTTGCTTAAAACGGAAAATGTCAGACCCAGAAATTTCAAGATCCAGTGCAGCCCTAATCTCCCCCCTTTACTAATGGGGAAAGTGGGGCTAAGAGGTTCAACTAGTGTGCCAGAATCACAATGCCAGAATTTCCCAGCCCTGTCTCTCAAAAACACCCTACATGTTTTTAGCTTCCTGCAGGATTCAGTCAAGCCACTCTCATTTCCACTGAATCACTGCTTCTTTTGCAACTGGAATAATTTCAGCAATAATTCTTGCTATTGATCAACCCAGGCTTCCTTGAAATGAAAAATCAGGGGATGCTGAGGAAGACAGGAATGAAAGTCCCAAAAGAGAAGCCACTGTGACCCAAATGTGCCCTGACAAACCCAGGGAATGCTGGGTAGTTTGCTTTGTGTTGTTGCTTTTCACTGACCTTTTCCCCCTCATTGTGTCCCCTGTTAGGGTTGCGTGGGAAAGGGCAGGCCAAGGAACTGGAAAAGCAGGAAAGATATTTTATTGGTAAAAAATTGGCAAGACTTCATATTCCTGCCTCATCAGTATGCCTAACCTATTGGTTGGAGATGGGTCTTCACCCCCTGGCTCCTCTTGAGCTCTGTAAATTCACGCTGTTTAAATTTTACAGAGCAGTTTATGGGCTGCAGAGGGGGGTAGCTGGGAGATCTGTTGTCAGGGGCTGTGCTGAGTGACGAACCATCTTCATGGTATTCTTTTTCCTGTCTTCCCATGTGAGTCTTGTAAATGAGAATTTAGGACCCCTAGCAAAGATGAGAGACTGGGGATAAAGGATAAAAGAGCAGGAGGGTTGTGAAGCGGCCTTCAGGAAATCTGAGATACTGACCTGTCCCATCTACTTAGTTATTTGGGGAGCAGGAGATCATGCTCACCACTTCCATGAAACCTTCATAACCTGTGAGGAGAAGGGAAACATGTGACCCAAAGAAGCGAAATGTCTTAACTTTTTGCAGCCTTCATATTCAGAGAGGAGTAACTTGGAGGTGAAGTAGGACCTGAAGAACCTGATGTATAGAGTTTTCTAACTTCCTCAGATTCACCTAGAACATCATAATTTACCCAAAATACCTCCCCATTAGCAGACAATTGCTTAGAGATAGTAACTGACAGAGACCTTCCCAGACTTGAGAAACAAGGAGTCAAAGAGAAATTTGAGAAAATATTTATAGGTTCATGGAGCATGGGGTAGAGTAAACTGCTCAAATTTTATTCATCAATAGGATGAAATTGGAAAAAGAGATTAAATAGTTTTAGATATCTTTATCTTTTTTGAACTTGAGAACTCAGCCAGAATGGAGGGTTAGAATAATTGAGGAATGAGTTTCCATCACCACCACCATCACCATCACCACCAAAATCACATCACACCACCATCACCACAGCTATCACCATCACCATCATCATCACCATTAGAACCACTTTCACCACCACCACCATCACCACCATCATCACCATCATCACCATCACCATCACCACCAGCATCACCACAGCTATCACCATCACCACCACCATCATATCACCACCACCATCATATCACCATCACCATCAGCACCAACCACCACTACCACCATCACCATCACCATCAGTACCACCATCACCACCACCATGACCATCACATCATCATTATCCTCACCCTCACCCTCACCATCATCTTGCCTCTTAGAGAACACTTACTAAAGGTTATTTAATGACAGGCATCCTTTGAGTGGCTTACATACATGATCCTCACATATTTTCTCACAAAGTATGACCATTCTGCCTGCCTCTTACCTGTGAAGAGTGGGAGGAGTCTCTCCTGTACACTTTGCACTGGATTGGAAAGGAGGAAACATTAGCTTCTTTTAATGTCTAATCTCTGCCTCTACAAACTGAAAACAAATGCCCAGAAAATTTGAGCTCTATCTATTCAGATTTCTCAATTCTCAAATTTATTTTTAGTAATATGTATGAGCTGTACAGACTAATGAGGTTCAATGTGATATTTGAGAGCAGGAATGTAGAGCACATCATCAGCTCCAGCCTCCCAGTACATACCCTTTCTCACCTCCAGTAACCACTGTTCTACAATCAGGTTCCAAGTTATCTTTCTTCTCAAAGAATAAGTGAGTTCATGCTAAGATGTGGAAGCTATAAGGGAGAAACAAGAAGAGAATCAAGAAGCTGTAAGGGGAAGACAGTTCACAATGAACTTTGGAAGATACTGACAGCGTGTCTTTGCTGCAGTCTTTGCCTGGCTTGGCAAGCTCTCTGGAAAAGCACAGCCTATTCATCAACTTTCCTACTTCACCTTCACCTTCACACAGCACCCCCGGCCCCTTAGGAAGGTGCTCTCCTGGGAGGAGCTGGAGAGGACTTGACGTTTCTGTGATTGATAGGACAGCAGGGCGAGGGGTCTCATGGGGGAGCCATGGGTTGACTTCTGCAAAGCACTGCTAACAGCAACTGTGCCCTCAGCCTAACCAGGCACAGATGTGCTACTGAAACTCTGCTCTTTACTGTCCCTTGAGTTTTGTTATGGAAGACCCCTGGAGTTTTTTTCATAGGCATTGAATACCAGAGATGGTGGTGGAGATGATGATGTTTTAAGCCCATGGAAGATGAAGAGGGGAAGAAAAATAACCACAAAAACAAAATGGAAGAATTAGAACTGGAAAAATTCCTCTAGGGAAACACAAAATATGATTAAACTAATTTAGATTCTTCTGGGAAGAAGTGTGTGTCTGAGGGGCTGGACGGTGTTGCTAATAAACAGTGCATACTTGGACTAACCAAAAGAGCAGGAAACCAGACTCCTTCCAAGGGCAAAGGTGACATATTTAGAGAAATAACACCCTGGATTGTCACAAGCAGCCCTGCTGTATAGACAGAGAGGCAAAGTGCCAGAATGCATGCATTTTGAAATCAGTTCACAAATCCCTAGGATTATCAGGAGTTTATTTGCCTTTCGAGTGGACCAGTCTTATATGCTATAAACATTTCACTCAGGCATTAAGTTTTGGGCTGTACCTCTCTTTTGCTTAGTGCTACTCCTGCTCAGGCAGCCAACCATCCATCCACTTCTTTAGCTGAGTCTGAGTGCAGTTAAGATACAATCTCCGATTGCTTGAAGCTGAAAATTTCTTTTCATGTATCATCCTGAGTTTAATTCACTCAGCTTTGAATGTGTGTTCCCTGGAGCTCTAAGCAAAGTTATCACTCTCCCAAACTGTCCACACCTTAATCTCTAAAGCCCATGGCTCTGTTAACTTACACATCAAAAAGAACTTTGTGGATGTGATTAGCTCATGACTTTGAGATGGGCAGATGGTCCTAGCTTTTCCAGATGGACCAATGTCATTGCAAAAGAGCCTCCCCAAACAGCAGAACAACGAACAAGAGAGAAAATGATCTGCAACATAAACAGAAGTCAAAAATCATCTCATTAGGGAAGTAGACCTTGTTTTCCCGGTGAGATCAGTGCTATGCATGGTAGCCTCTTTTTGTACCATATACCTCCTGCTTCAGAGCAGTCATCACTGGGACTATGGATGAGCTCAAAGTCCTGTTCAGTCACTGCCTTTGTCCTTCACATGAAGAGAGAAACAGTGCCAGGGTTTGCTTCCTTCTGAATTCCCAGCACACAGCAGGTGCTCAATAAATATTTGTTGAATAAATGAGCAAATGAAAGGGTGAGCAGAATCTCAGCCTCCCACGGGTCTGAGTATTCTTTAGTGTGGGTGGAAGCACAGCAGTCCATGAGCCACCCCACTGGCTTGCTCTTTGCTTCTTGTTTTCATATCTCACTCAGACCAGAATATTTATCTTTGCATATGGTCATAATACATTTCTGCTGAGAGAACAGCAGTGTCTGTAACTCTAGTCAATGGCTCAAGAAGTTTGTAGGAATGGAAAATATCCTTTTTCTGTGTTCTGATTTGTATTCAGATTATTTTGATACTTAACTCCTGACCCCATGGCCCCACCAGTGTACAATGATCTTTGTTGTCAGACTAGAGGTCTCCTGTTGCCTTTTTCTTGTATGAATGCAAAAATAACCTACTTATTCAAAGACTCAGGTCCCAAAGCCTGGTTTTGCAATGCTCCAGGAGAACCCAATTTTCAAATCATCAGCACAAACTACTGAAGATCATTTCAACTTTAGTGTGCTCCTGCATCTATTTCTGAAGGAAAGTGTGGACAAGATCACAAAAAATAAATAGCACATCAATACTGAAAAGGTAGACACTCTCCACACAGACAGTTACTGAGCAGTAAGGACACGTTAGCTCAGGAACACAGTAGGGCATGAGGCATTGCTTGACTTTTTAAGTACTTGAGTCACAAGGAAAATGCTCATTATTACCTGAGTATGTCACCTATATCTGCCTCCCATGCTGTGCAGGGCTAAGTAGGCCTGGCTAAGTAATTTTGGAGGAGTAAATGAAAGCCTCACTTCTTCCAAAATGACTTCTTCCCTTTGCAGTGCCAGGGATCATATCTGGGCCTTGTGCATGCAAGGTAAATGCTATACCGCTGACCCACAGGCCCACCTCTGAAGAGGGGTTTTTAATCAACTTAATCAAGATTTCCCAGTTAGTAAATGAAGTGGCTTGGGTTTGAAACCAAACAATCCAATTCAAAGTTCAGTGTTCCTTCCTCTCTGCAGACCATGTGTGGACTCCTGCAGAAGAAGGATGGAGGATGAGGGGACCACAGTCCTGTGCAGAGAATGAGCACATGGCAAAGCATTTACCTCCCTTCAGAAAAAGCAAAGACAGAAGAAAGAATTTAATTTGCTCAGTCAAACAGCAGGAAGAAGTGATGGGTGCTTGCAAGCTCTTTCCCCCTTCAGCCATAGCTCTGTAACCCAGAGAATGCCCCACAGATCCAGCAAGATAGGTACACCCCTGACACAGCAGCTAGTCCAGTCAGGATATTTAATAGCCCTCAGGATGTTTAAAGAAGCAAAAGTGCTAAGGATACACATATTCCTGGCCCATTAGAGAAGGGTTATTTAAAAATATTTAACATTTCTTTATTAAAGGCAAACAGGCAGGATGTGAGCTCTCCATAAACTTTCCAAGCAGTGAACACTCTGGCATTCTGAATGGAGAAATGATCGCCTTGTGTGGGAACCCAGTCTCGCCTGGTTCACGTCACAGGTGGCCGCACATGGCATGTTTTTCTTACAGGATCATAATGCAGATGGATGAGTTTTTGAACATTAAAATTTTAACTAGATGTTTTCTTGCTGCTTTATTACTATCCCAGCTAGGAAGAGGCTCATGGCTAATTTTCAAGGCAGGATTAGCCAAGTCCGACCTGTATTATGGCAGGGCTTTCATGTGCCCTTCAAATCATTCTATAAGGATGCCAGCTGGGACCTCTCTGCCCTTCAGAAATAAGGCTTCCTCTAAGTTTTTAGGGCCTCAAGCAAGAGTACCAGGGGAAGCCGCAACCAAGTCCTCTCTCCCTGCTCTAGGCATCATTCTCTCCCTGCTCTAGGCATCATTCAACCCAGCAAGGGGGCACGTGTACAACTGTGGACATCCTCGGATCCACACAGCCAACTTCTAACATCTGTAAAAACAATGTTCCATTAGTCCTTCTCTTTCCCAGAACATACACATTTGGGGGTGGGACATCTGGCTGAGTAGAGATCTTGCTGAGAAACCTGTGCAAGCCAAGGACAGGTTGGGACCATATGAATGGGCTTCCAGAGTCCCATGCCTCTACAAGGGCTCAGGTTCCAGAACTGCAGATACTCCCTGACTATGATCTCCTCCCTTCATGGAAACGGATACCATTGCAGGACAGAAGGGTACCTTCAGAGTTGCTAGATCCCAGAAGGGGTCTTGCTGCATAGATCTGGGATATTGATCATCACAGTTAGCTAAACTTAAGTGAAATTCCCCTAAATCCTAAAACTCCCTACACCACACCTATCATTTTTACTGGCTTTCTATATCCCAGTCCTTTGCAAAGGTTTACCTGCACCTGGTAAACTTTAGTTTTACTTCACATCAACTTCAACATGAAATCTTATCATTTCATCAATTTTTAGAAAAAATAAAACTTCTCATCTCTCACACTTATTTTTTAGTCAACTCTGTATTGCAAACTTGTGTATTAAGCAACTCATTTGATCTCTGCCTTTTCCTCCTTCAGTGGAGTAAAGCAAACCTTATTCTTATTTGCAGAGAAAGCTCCTGGAGACCATGTTTTAGGATCTGAACTTTCCTCGGGGATTCTATTTCCCAAACAGGATGATCTATCAAAGTGTAAAGAGAGATTCTGAAAAATGTTCTCACCATTTATTTGCATATGATTGTAATACATATGAGTCAGTGTACAAAAACACACATAAGGGAAGCTCAGTAGAAAAGAAACACACACAGGTTCAGAGGAGGTACATCCATGGCAGAAGAGCGGACTAAAGCTCCTCTCGGCTGCCAGCTTCCTCTTCCTGTCTCCTGGGCCTTCTCCCTGAGTTTTCCTTGGACTCCAGGGGATCTGTTTCCATATGAGTATTTCCACCATCATCCAATCACTACCTTATTTGTGTTAACTAAATTTTCCACTCTGTGTAAAAAAAAATAGCAAAATTAGTTTTTTAAATTGGGGAACAGATTTACAGAAATTATGTCTTGCCCAGGGCAATGATCTGGCCAGCACAGAGCCAACACTGTGGCCCAGACACACGACTGCACTGTCTGTTCTGTCCCACTGACTCCTCCAAAGCCGCAAGTTCACTAGGTGCCAGGGTGCATTGTATTATGGCCTAGCAAATATCCACTGCCTCTCCTTCCCAGAGTGGACTTCATCGCTGTTGCTTCTCAAAGCAAGAGAAGCATGTCTCAGGGCAAACTGTAGTTTGAAGATAGTCTGAACGTGTCCCCCTGTGGTTCATGTGTCTGAATCTTCGTCCTCCTTGTGATGTTGGGAGATCACAGAACCCACAAGCAGTGGGACCTAGAACTGGGGATGCTGGCTCTGGGAAGGCTTGAGAAAGTTCACGTGGAACCAAATCAGCTTCAGCAACAGTAGATTGTTATAAAATAATAAAGACCAAGCTTTGTGTTTTCTGGCTCCTTGATCCACTGTGTGATCCCTTTTGTGTACCACTCACACACAATGACATTATCTGATATGAAGCCTCACCACAGGTCAAACAAATGGAGTCACCCGATACTGGATTTCAAGCCTAAACAACTGTGAGCTAAATAAATTTTTTTCTTTATAAGTTACTCAGACTCAGGTATTTTGTTACAGAATGAAGAAAGAGACTAACACACTAAACTGTTGGCTTAAGGAATTAGATTAGCTGAACCTCAGCCAACTTGCAGACACATGTGTAAGAAAGAAACACATTTGTATGCCTCTGAGTCTTGGAGTGATTTTTAATGGAGAACTTTTATATGTATAGCTTTCATACAGGTATATAATCTCCCTCCCAATTTATCATAAACAACAATTTCACCAAACATTTCTTCACTGAATAACATGAGTCACCAACAAATTTCCTTGCTAACACTTAACCTAAATGTCAGTGTCAAACATTGTAGGTTTTCTATTGCACTCCACTTCTGGTACCAATATTTGTATTAGTCAACTTTGTTCATTTAAATGCAACCATAAACCTCCCTAAAATTTGATGGCTTGTAACAACAAAGTTTTATTTCTTACTGACCTTTATGTTGGCTGCTTCTCTTCTCCATGGGTCTTCTTTCTTTTGAGATCCAAACTAGAGGGAAAAATCCTGCCTGAAATGCACTATTCTTCCAAAAGTAGGACAAGGACAACATAGTCTGGTAATGTCTTTTAAAGCTTCTACCCAAATGCACCTTTCTTATTTCTATTTGCATTCTATTGACAGATACAATCAAAAGACCAGCACTGACCTAAGGTGTATGTAAATGTAATATTCTCAATCAGAAGGACACAAGGTTTTTGGAAACTAGATGGCCACAGTGTCTATCAAGGAAGCCACCTCAACATTGTTGAAGAAGCAATTCAAAATATCATCTCCTCAGAACCTCTCTATAGATATCTCTTCCCCCTTTTGGTTCTGCATACATTTGAAGTTATAATATAGAGACATGTGAATACATATTTTAAAGACAATATGCTATTTCCCATACAACTTATAAAGCTCAGCCTGCACAAGGAATATTGCATATTTTGTTCTATCTTTCCAGTACATAGCATGGCCCCTGAAGCCTAATGTATTGATTTAATCATGTTTTTAACAAGTTGTGTACTAATGCATGAAACCAAGCAATAGTAGAAGGCACTTATATAAGAACAGATGGAGAAAGACCACAAATTTAAAGTTGTTATCCAGGCATCCAGGAAGAAATATAGGGCAGACAGTTGCATTTATAAAAATTTGGAAACATCCAGGATGGAGAAAAAAAAAAATGACAATTGTTACCAGATCAATGGAGTTTAATACTCTGACACTTGGCAATGTCACTTAGGGAAAAAATGGAAAAAGAGAAACTATTTGTGGCTGATTTCCCATTTCCCACTTCTCAGTTCCTCACTTGCTTAAAGACTGCAAATCAGGACCTCACCTCTTTTCTTGGTGAAACTCAGTGGCACATTTTAGAGGGGTATATTGAGAGTCATTCTTGAGCAATCATGAGCTCCCCAGTGGAATGGGAATATACATATTCACTCTCAAAACTCTTCTTTGATTATTTCCCCTTGGGTTTATTTCCACACAGGACTGAGTTATATTCATTGGGGACCTTCAAAAGGCATTCCTTCTTGGCTCGGGACTCCCACTGATGTGTCATTCTTACCACATGTCTGTCACTCCATTCCCTCCTTCTGTCCTATTTGTCATGTCTGTAGAATGTTGACTTTAGACTGAGTAAGTAATAAGGGCCAGGCATGCTGACATATGCTTTGCATATGTTATCTTGTTCAGTCCATCCCAGAAGCCAGTGAAGTAGGCATTGGTCCAATTTAAAGATGTCATATCTGAAGCTCAAAGAGATTAATGTACTGAAAGTCACAGCTCCTAAGGATGGGAGTTTTGAACAGAGGTATCACTCAGTGAAGAATTTAGGCTGTCCATAAGCCACTGAACTGCTTCAAACATGAGGAACCCTGAAGGCTGAGTATTCTAGAAAGTGATACCTTCTGTAGATCCAGAAATCACAGGTACACACATACATGATGGCTCTCTAGATATCTATTTTTTATTAATTTTATTCAGAAACAAATAGCAATGAGATAATTTCAAAACCAATTAGTAGGACACTTTCAATAATTAATACATTGCATATTGTGGTTAATACATTGCTTCTTAGTGGTTATTTGTACTACAAGATGCAGACATGATATCCTGTCCAAACACTATTAGTATAAATCTTTCTTCTCATTGAATTAAGAGAAAGGAGCTGTATAAGTATACTAACTATTTTGCATATACAGATGCAAAATGGTCCTTCATTTGTATCCCCTTTCCCTGATCTGTTCTGTCAGAGATGGGCATTCCACTGTTACCTAAATATTTTAGGTGCATGAATTCAGCAAAATAATCCAATATAGTCCAGTAGTCCATAATAGTAGTGGGTTATCTGTAGGACTGGCAATATCAGAAGTTGTTGACTTAAGCCTTTTACAGCTCAGCATATTAATATGGCTTTACTTTTTATACCTCATCTTTATACTTTTCTGCTGGATGGTTAAGACCAAGATAATGCAAGACCTATATAACAAGAAATGTAACTTTTGTATCTGACAAGGTCAGTCAAATTTCCTCAGGATTTACCCTGAAACCCTGTACTGCAATTTGTAGATCCTTTGTCAGTGTCCGCCATGTGGATGAGTCACGGCTCTCTATATATCTATATCTGTCTGTAGATATAAATTTATTTGGAATTAAGGCACTTTACATAGTTCCTTACATTCTTAAATAGAAGATAATGGATCACATAATCTAATCACCATTTTTGCCTTCATTTTATGTATACTTCAGAATGTGTCAAGAACACCGCCTTGAATTTACTTCAAATTAATTTTTGTCCTCCTGAACTCTTAAGAGTTTACAAACGTATGAGTTAGCTCCCCAGGGATGGCAAGAACTACAGTGCAGATACATTCACTTGTCTGCTGCCCCCTTCCGACATCTCCTGACTGAACTCAACAAATCAGCCTAGCAAAATATGAACACGAAAACCCAATTCTTGTTCCAGAGCTGGGGTTATAGATGACAGGATGTCAGTAGTCTCCTTCCTTAGAGGTCCTAAAAAATATGGGAGACTGGATCTTGTACAAGGTCAGCACTACATTATTGTTTCTGAAGAGAGATACAATACATACTGGCATAGGCTTATGTCCTCCAAATATTCTTACATTGAAACTTAATCCCGAATATAACAGCACTGGGAGATGGGGCCTTTGAGAGATTATTAGGCCATGAGGACCAAGAGCTTGTGATGGGACTGTGTGTTTCTAGGAAGAGCAAGGAGAGCCCTTGCTTCTCCATGGGTCTCTGCAGCATCCAGACACATTGAGGAAGCAAGCACTCACTGGAATGCAACCACGCTGACACTTCAATCCCAGATGTCTGGCTTCCTAACTGTGAGAAGGAAGTGTCCATGTTTCAACCACTCCACCTATGGTGCCATGTTAGAGAAACCCAAACTAAAATATAAACAAGTATAAGGAGTAATCATAATAAAAGGGATAAGGTAATCTCTTTTCAATATTATAGGTTTTCTAATTTTCAAGGTATTTCTTTATGTTTGATTTGGTTGGATTTTGCCAGTAATTATCTTTGCTTCACGGATAAAGAAGCTGAGATTAGGAAAATTTCACAATTTGTCAAAGATTATGCAATTAGTACATGGCAAAGCTGGGAAATAAACCCAGGCTCTAATCTCACACTTTCTTTAGAAATGGAATACTGACTTTTCAAAAGTTCCAGTTGCTTTCGTCTTTTAGAACCTCTGAGGAAAGAGACTCTATTCCCTCCTTTGCTCACACAGGACCCCAACTTGTGAATAAGAATTGAGTCCTAGTGCTCATGTTTGCTGAGCTGGACTGTTGGGTTTGGCTGAGTGATGCATGAGACAGAGAGGTGTGCCAGGCAAGAGAACGGGTCTGCTTTGTTTTGCCATCCCTAGAGAGCTGGCATTTTCTACAAGAATGCTTGATTCTCAGGAACACTATTGATAATGAAGTTGCTCATTTTTAAAATACTGTAACTAGATATTCTAGGAAAATAGACCTGGTTCCAGGAGTGCAGCTGTGGTATTTAGGTTTAAGGTTTGAGGTCATTGTTTGAGATGAGCTTTCAGCTGGCCTGCTGGCCTGACACTGGACCCCAGCAAGGAAGCACACTCAGGCCATTGTCCTATTAGAGAAATCTCAGGGCTCCTTGGAGCCTGAGGCAATGGTGAACATTCCTGAACCTGGGACCCTAAGAAGAGGAAAGTTTGTGTGTGTGTGTGTGTGTGTGTG
>NW_004524711.1:6388908-6391449 GCF_000260255.1 Octodon degus | reverse complement strand
GAGAGAGAGAGAGAGAGAGAGAGAGAGAGAGAGAGAGAGAGAGATCAGTAACATTCAGCCCAAGGAATTATATGAAATTCCCTTTAGCCTCAGCCAGGCTTGGAATGAAGGCATTTGGATTGCAAAAGAAAACCTGGGCCAAAAGAAAACCTGGGCCAAAAGAAAACGCTGTGGCTCACAGCAGTTTTCCAAACTTGGTGAGAATTCAATATTCCAGGTTGGACAGTTTCTTTGTGTGTTTCCCAAGGCAAGGCAGGGGGTTCATTAGAGCAAAGCGAAAAACTCAAACACCTTTAGAGAGCCACAGAATCAAAGCCAGGTGGACCATGAATAGGTCATCTTGGCCAGACCCCTGCCTCCTAAACCACATTCTTCCGATCATGCCTCTATTTTCTTGCTACTGAATGAGAAATGAAATGAATGTTTACTGCATCTAATCATGTGCCAGGTGCTTCATTTCATTTATGATGGGAGTCACACAGCATGATAAAAGCTAACGTTTATGGAGAGTCAACCAGGTGTAGACACAGTTCTAAGTGTTGATACATATTAACAGAGTTTTAATGTTCACGACAGCCCTAGGTGGTGGGCTGTGGTAACTATCCTCATTTTGCAAAAGGATGTTTGACTCATAATAAAGAAACTGGAATTTCACTCAGTTAGCTCACTCTGCACACCCCCTCTTCGCCTCAGGCCAAGCCTCCATCCTGCATCCACGTGAGGTTTTCCATCCTCAGTGTGGACAGGACCTCTCATGAAAGCTGTTTCAGAATGGTTTCTTTCTTTTCTTCCACTTCACATCCCTCATGGAGCTCAAAGCCTGTTTCTTTTCACACCGCATTGTTAAGGGTTTTTAAAGCCCTGTAAATTCTTAAAAGTTCACCAAGCCTAATGAACCAATGGGTATTTATTTGGTAGTGATATTCCTGAAACTAGGACACGCTGTACTCAACACTTCTATTTGATCTGGGTTCTGCCTTTAGTTGGTATTTAATATCCTACCTAATCTAATATTTTTTTTTCTTTGTGGATCATGACTGTCATGTGGCAAAAAGAACACCCCATTCTCAAGAAGTTGGTGGTTGGCTGAAGTCAAAGAAGAAATGATCTTTCTGAAATGCAAATCTGATCATAGAAACCTCTATGTTGCAACATCATGGGCACTTATCATAGCCCTCTAAGATCTTTCTCACTCACTCTCAGCAGTCTGGAAGCTCCTCATGCCTTCAAGGTGGAGACTGCAGGATAAAGTCTCAGTGGCACAAGCTGATCTCGCATGTACCAATTTCTGGACATTCTCCCTAAGATGTAGCGACCTCTCCTCTCTACCTAGTTTCTTCCTACTAACGTTTCAAAATACAGTCACCAGACTAGATGCTTTCCCCCAAAGGGGAGCTGGAAGGTCAGCTCCACCTCCTAGGGGCTCTCACTATATCCTGTACCTACAGCCTGTATCACAGATCCTATACTCTGACTTGTTGCATTGGGAAATCCTTGATTCTGTATTCCTTCCTTCCTTCCTTCCTTCCTCCAGAATTGAATACTATTCCAGTCACATAACAGATTCTCAATAGTGCTTGATGAGTGAAAGATTCATGTTTATAAATCTATAGTTAAATAGAAATTATTTTAGGATCTTTTAAAGAGCCAATGTATATTGGGCCATTGGTAAAATATCCTAGAACCTATGTAATTTTCATAATAGTCCTCAAAGAAGGGCCCCTTAATGGAATAAAAACACATATAGAAGTGCTAATGAAAATGCTTAGCTAATAGTTACCCTTTGGTTTTTATCCTGGTCTTCCAGATTAAATTTTCTTGAGGGTGATTCTTCAGAGTACTGGAGCACAATGGTCAGCACCATTAAAAAATGGAACTGATGTTAAATATTTGGAGGGTACAAATTGAGACTGACTGTGGGCCACAACAAAGCACATGCATGTAGATTACTACTGATCACACTGAAGTCTGGGAATTCATCATTGCTAACATTGAGCCAATACAGAAACTGACTATGTACATCTACATCTAAATCTTGATAGACAGGTGGAAAACTAGGTATATTTTGTTACATACAATAATCCAGAGGAAGGTCCAGAATCTAATAAACACTGAAGACAGGACAATAATTAACAAGTTCCTATGAACTTGCACTCATGTTTACTTATTTCCCTATAAGTATAATCACCATATATTTGCTCAAATTGAATTTTCATAGGTGATTACATTGATTTACCCCAACCACACCATTACAAGTCTGAAGTTAAGTTTTAAAGGGTCTGTCAACTCTTGAAGCTTATTATGCCTTATTTATAACTTTTTGGTGCAATTTCATACCATTTATTCTTATTTTTATGCTTCAAGGGAGGGCAAGAGATGGGAAGGACTGAATCCAGATAGGAGAGAGCTGCGAGTTTGACATATGATTCTTTCTAGAGCAGGAAATTAAAATAAGGGAGAGAGAGAGAGAGAGAGAGAGAGAGAGAGAGAGAGAGAGAGAGAGAGAACCAAGATCGAAAAATCTAGATTCCCCTGAAGCTT
>NW_004524711.1:6378886-6388293 GCF_000260255.1 Octodon degus | reverse complement strand
TATCAATGATAACCAAAAAATACTCTATACCAACCCACGAGTCATATATATGTGTGTGTTGTGAGAAAGATACGTTTGTTTTCATTTGTCGTTTACACTTTATTCTAACTTCCACTTTTAATCCCTCCTCTGTTTAATCATCTGTTAGATCATATATCATGTATGTCAAAAGTTCATCTTGGAATAGCAGTAGCTAAGTCAACTCTCTAATCTTTGCCCCTTTAACTAGGTAGCTGAACCTCATACTCATACTCATGGACTAAGCCAAAAAGTAACAGTGATAGTAGAATTTAAATTGTGGATGTGTCCGGAAGGTAGAACCCTCGGATATAAATACTGATTAATTGCATGTGAAGAATAAGAGAAAGTAAGACATTAAAGAAGATTTCCAAGTTTTGGCTTGAACTACTGTAGCAAAGACTTGTTCCTCTTATGCTTACAGGTATTTTTGTTAAAAACAATATTGTGAAACTGTGTGTATGGAGGCATCTCTTCCCTAAAAGCACTATCTTTTAACTTTCAGGAGTTCTAAAATGCTGAGACTCTGGTGAAAGTTATGGGTTTTGGAAAATAAGGAGAAAATTACCCACTGGTCCACTTAAACATGCATTTGCATTCAGTTTCAAGAAATTTGAGACTGGGCATGGTGGTGCGTGCCTGTAATCCCAGCGTTTAGGAGGCTGAACACAGGAGGATCACCATAAGTCCAATCTGTGTAGTGAGACCCTGTAGACCCTGTACTAAATACATAAAAAAGAAGTTTATTTCTATCCTCAAGCTTATTATATTACATTATAATAAGAGTCTAAAGAACTTGAGGATACAATAATGACCAAAAATACCCAGATTCTGCTCATGATGATTACGGCATAATTTGGGAAATACTCAAGATACTAATGAATAGAGACTCAAGTAAATAATTACAACTGTGAAAGCAGGTATGGGGAAAACAAAAATATAGAGTTAAATACTCTATTAGTTTAATAGGGCTGGATCAGGAAACAGATGTCACCAAATTCTACCAGATGCTCACCGTTTATCAGTAAATAAACAGAATAACAGTCCTACAGGCTGCTGTGTCCTAAGTACTTCATCTGAAAGGTGGACCCCAAGAAGCCGAAGCAGCATTCTGATGGAGAGATGGGCCAGAATCCTTCACTAAGCGGAAGAGCACCAGCCACATAGAGTTCTAGGCCAAGGCGGCCACTTGGAAACTACTTAGTCACTGAGCCTGCTTCTGCTGTGTGTGAAGGGAGAGGCACTATGCAACTTTCCAACTTTCATGGCATCCATGTAAAATTAGTTAACATTACTTCCACTAGATAGTATACTTTCTAAAGCAGATGCAGAAATTCATGTCTAAACTGTTTGTTGAGATCATTTCTGTGGTGCAGATTCTTTGTTAAGACAATTTAAGTACCACCTACTAGTCCACAGGATAGGTGGAAGCTTCACTGTGCATCCAGTTAGTGTGTCCATCACACTGCTTTTACAGAGTACAGAAATCACAGACACTGCAGTGGAGGGGATGGTAGGTGCCTGCTTTGGCTAGAGCTTTGCTAGCAAAAAAGAGTGCAGACTGAGAAGTTGCAGAACAAAGTGAAGCAGACTTTTCACAGGTGAAATAAATATGAGACGAATAAATACAAGAATAAATGTTCAACATTGCTGGCCATTAGAGAAATACACATTAAAATAACACTGAGATTCCATCTTACCCCAGAAAAAGTGGCCATTGTGAAGAAATCAAATAATAACAAATGATTGGAGAGAAGGCAAACTAGTAAAGCTACTATGGAAATCAGTATGGAGATTCCTCTAAAAAAAAGCTAAAGCTAGAAATTCCACTTGACTCAGCTATACGCCTTATAGGTATCTTCCTGACAAAAGTAAAGGCATCGTATTACAGTGATACATGCATGCTCGTGTTGATAGCATATTAATTCACATGAGCTAAGTCTTTGAGGCAGCTTATATGGCTACCAACAGGTGAGTAAACAAAGGAAACGTGTTGTTTACCACAGTGGGTTGGTACTCTCCCATATGGAAGGATAACCCTGAGTCATTTGGAGGAAAATAGATGCACCTTAAAACCACAATGTTAAGTGAAGCAAAGCAGACACATAAGCTTGAATATCACATGATTCCTCTTCTATGAGAAACCTTATATGAGAAACCATAAATACAAATAAAAAGCAAAATAAAAGACAGTAATGAGGAATAGGATGATCTTTTTCAAATGGGAAGATGATCAAGAGATGGATTCAAGGAAAGGAAGGAAGGAAAGGGAGACATAAAAGGGAATTAAGATGCACCAGGCACATGCACTCTCCACCTTAAGGAGTATAAGCAGTATGTGCTGCAAACTTTAAATAAATGATAAGAGCTAAATCTTATAGGCTGCCTCAATGAATTTATATCTAACTGGGACTGCCCTGAAGGCCTCACAGCACGATCCAGATTTATATTGTAAGAGCAAAAGCTAGCTTTTTCAAACTGAGGAATTCAGTTGTAGATGCGAGAGTGAAGAATCAGATCATTTCGGGAGTCGGAGGGAGGTGGGGGCATCAACCTGAGGTGATGGAGAGAAGCCATCAGAATGCTGGTGATGGGAGCTCTGGAATGACGATTGCAAGAGAGTCTAGAGCAGAGGTAATCGGGAGGGGAAACTCAAAGATGGATGGTTTTTTGGTTTGTAACTAATGCCCTAGCCATGTCTATTTTATCCAGCTAAAGGAGACTGGAGAAAGGAAAACATTTGATGGGGAGTAGAAAAATGGAGGTGTCTCCTTTTTTCAATTGTTTGTACTTTTATTCTTCTTAATTTCTTATACATCTCTTTTATTCTTTCTTCTTCCAACGTCACATGCATGTATCTGGTAATATGAATTACTGGTTGGAAGACAACACTATGTATTACAATTAATACTGTGAAAGCCATATGACTTTGTTAAGTGAAATTCTGTATCACTTGTAATTTTTTTCTGTTTTAATTCTAATTTGTGCTCTTTAAAAAAATAAAAAAAGATTCCATTTTACATTTTTTGTGACACAAAAAGAACACAAGTGTCCACCTGCAAGGGCTTGGCTAGTGCTTACAGCACACCTCAGGGACAGAAAGGGACAGGGCAGCTCTTCTGTTAGGTGCTTATCTCATTGTTAAATCTTTCTGTATATGTACATATTTAGGGGCAGATATTTAGATAGACAGATAATTGGTAAATTGATATATAGACATACGGCCAGATAGACTTCCATTCCAGTTGGTGCCTCAAATGATCAAAGATAAGATAAACCCCAAGCGTACATGTTAGGCAGAAATAATGACTATTTCAATCTTGAAGGCTTGGGCTTGAGTGGGCAGCATGATATGAATCAGAAATGCGAAGTCAAACAAATCAAGTGAATGCATCTTTGGAGTCTGGATGCAAGAACGCGTCCTTGAAGTTCCCACGTGTGGGCTACATGAACGGCCCTCTGTTCCTTGTGAAGTCTGGGTAGTGCGCCTGCTCCTGGCGACTCCGACAGACAGTTGTCTGGCATATGTTGTCATCCATCTTCACTCAGGAAACCTGCATCACACCTTGGGGGGATGTGGACATGGCTTCTTCATCTGTAAAATAAAGGGTTACATAGATGACCCCAGTGACTTTGACAGGCCCTTTTCAGATGCTTCTCGTCTTCTAAAATGACCTGGAAATGCCATTCAGAGGGCTGATGACATAGCCGTGCAGCTGTGGCAGGCTTCATGGGTCACTCTCATGAAGCAGGTTGCAAACCTAATGGAGCTGAGATAACACACAGAAGATCGCTATCAGTACAGAGAAGGGAAAGCTCTTTCTGTCATCACTGAGGGGAAAAAATTCACCCTTTTTACTTTATATTACACAAAGAGAAAGAGATAATAGCTGTGATTTACTCAATTTTAGAAGCAGAATTTGAAACTTTCTTTTTAAAGAATACAAAATAGTGATAGAAAAAGAAAACAGCATTAGAGAGGATACAAGATTTCACTAAACAAAGTAATAGGAATTCAGCAATGGTTGCTGTATTACATGATGCTATCTTCAAATTAGTTGTTCAGATTACCGGATACAAACATGCCAAATTCATTTAAAGAAAAACAAAACAAAACATAACAATAATGGAGAAGTTATAAGACATTCAAAAGAAGGAAAAAATAAGAGTAAAAAAGTAGTTAATGCTTAAGAATTAGAGGCTTTTTAAGTAAAATATGAACTTAAAGACTTAACAATAAGTTAAAGTTTTAGAAAGTATCCATTCTTAGGTTATGTCTTATCACCTAACAATAAATTTTCCAGGCCCATTCACACATCAAATTGTCTGTGGTACCTTTTGTCTCAGAAGAAAATAGATACTATCAATTCCTTACCAGAAAGAATCTAAGTCATTTTCAACTCAAGGAAAAAAATTTCACTGTGAACATGAGATGCATGTTTATGCCCAGAATATTTCATAGAACCTGTGATTAGAGTCCCTCATTAAACCATGAATCAATGCACAGTTCTGAGTCCAGCTTGGCCAGGAGCTTCCTAGTAGTCAATGCAAAACAAAACAGAATCAGCTACAAAGTACGAATTATGATAAAGAGGGAGGTCTGTTATTTGAAAGGTCAACAATAAAATGTTTCATTTAATGTGAGGCTGGGGAAACAGAAAACTATCTGGTAACAGTCCCTGACTCACACGCAGCAGGAGCTGTGACATTTCACATGATGTACTCTTCCCTCAAAGTCAAGAGCGTCATGTGAAAACATGATTCAGCTCAGGGCTAAGGCAAAGCAGACCCTGCGTGATGCACCTGGGTCCAAGGACAGAGGCAGGAGGTCTTCAGCATGCTGTCAGATACACATGTGATGAGCCAGGCATGACGGCCACCATGTGTGGCATGAGCTACACTGCTTGCAAGCATAAAACATAAGTGAATTCTAAAGCCCCCCCCCAATGCTCAAAAGGGGACTATTGCATTAATCTTATATTAGGTATGTATTAAAATATGTTTAATGTAATGGGTCAAATATAATATATTATTAAAATTAATCTCATTTCCTTTATTATTTTACTTTACTTGATATGACTGCTAGACAAGTTAAAATCACATACGTGGCTTGTGGTTGTGCTTTGCTTTCTTTCACCATTAAATAACACCAACTCCAGAAAGCAATCACACACTTCTCCTTGCTCATACTGTTTTCTCTCCCTGGTCATTGACCTCATCTATGAACTGAGGGACACTAATACCCTTCTCCAGGGTGAAGCATCTGCCTAACACTGTGTCTGGCACTCTGTAGCACCCAGCATACTTCCTTCTGTTTCTCTGACCAGAAACCTAATCCTGCAACTCAAAGTGAAAAAATATTCCACCTCCTAAAAAGTCCTGCTATGAGATCTGCCTGCAGTGCTCCCTTCCCAAGATCCATGGCGAGGCTGTTTCATTTGTCTCTAGGAAATGCAGTTCTCTGTGACTTCAGGGTCTCAAGACAGACAGCTCCTGCCCCGCGGAATAACTAGGAGAATGACGGGGAAAAAGGGGAGCTGTTTACAGAAGACAGGGCTTGAACAGTGCTCAAGGACTTTGTTTAAAATTCTTTATGTAACCACATGCTCTATGTTTGGGTTTGCTGCTCTCATTAAATAAATATCTGGAGAGTCTTCATGGATCATTCCAGATACATGTGACCAATTTTTTAGGTAATGGCCAATACTCTTGGATTAAACTTAAACTAAGTGGATACCCAACTGGACTATTGAGAAGCACACAAGGATGATCAAGTGAGTCACCCTCATGATGGAAAAAGGATGGGATAATTCTCTTCCCAGTCAGGCCCAAGGAAGTTCTGTGCAATGTTCCTGCTCTGCAGTACACTGCATACATTCCTTATATCCTCTGAAATATGCTTTACTCATCTACTTATGTACATATTTGTACATTTGTAGCGTGTAAGGATGGTGTATATCATAGGGAGTTGGTACACATACATAACACATCTTAATTATTTTCCATCCCTTACACCTTCTATCCCTCTGTGCTTCTCCCAATCCTTGGTTTCCTTCCCACTTGCAAAAGCTCAATTTCCATTTTTTCCCTTCAATTCTTTCTTCATGGATTCCATGTAGGTCAGTGAGAAGGCACAAGAGAGAGAATGACCTTGTTAACTTTGAAATGTGTCTGGCATTCAGCTTTACGGTTGGAATGAACATGTGCTGATCATTTCTGAATAGCACAGGAACAATATGTCTCAGCTACTTTTCTGTCCTTGCTAGGACAAAACATCTGACATTCAAAACTAAGAAAGGAAAGGTTCATTTAGCTCAGAGTTTGCAGAGGTTTCAGTCCATACTTGTGTGGTTCCAAGGCAGAGTGGCACATGGAAGAGGACAATTCATGGCAGCAGGCGACAGCAAAGCAGCAAGAGCAAAGAAGGAAGGAGCAGAGGTGGGGCAGACAGGAAGCCTCTCTCCCTCCCTTCGGCTGCATTCAGGCTGTCTGCCCCAGAGCAGGTGTAGCACTCACACCCATAATCCCAGCAGCACTCACACTCATAATTCCAGCATTGGATCCTGAATTAATCATACACTCAAAAGCCCACCCCGTGAATGCCTGAGACTTTCGGGGAACATATAGACACAAATCACAACACAATAATTTTGTGTTTTAATGAAATGTTTTGAAATGCTAAAGGTATATCAGTATCTGGAAATCTAAATTTGACCCTCAGCAAACTTAACTCACTCTTAACTAAAACTTTCCTTATAGCAGATTAAAGGGGGAAATAGAAAAAAATGATATTTGAGGAAAAAAGATTTTTTTTCTTAAATTAATGAACTCAAATATTTGTAGTTCTAAGTTCATAGAAAAACTTACAGAAAGCACAGTTTCCATAGACAGTACTTCCTCCTTCCTGTACACATGCATGATTTCCTCTCTTTTTAAGAACACTGTATTAGGGCCAGGGATATAGCTCAGTGGTATAAGTGCCTGCCTGGCAAGTGCAAGGTCCTGAGTTTGATTTCTGCTACCAAAACAAAATGAAAAAAATCAAGACCATTGTATTCGTGGGACAAATTTATTAAAACTCATAGATCAGCACTAATGTCCACAGTTTATATTAGTAGTGTTCATTCTGTTCTGCACTGCCCTATAGGCTTGGGAAAGAGCAAAGTGCCATGTATTACAGTTTTCTAGAGAATGGTTTCAGTGACCTCTTAAAACCCTTTAATTGTCTCACTATTCATCTATCGCTTCTCACCAGCCCTTAGCAATCCCTCACCTTTTTGTTGCATCTATAGTTGTGTTTTTTCTAGAATGTCACATAGTAGTAAATATATAACATACAGCCTTTTCACACTGGATTTCCAGTACACACTTGAGATTCCTCCATGAAGAGCCTTTTATGCTATATATCAGGAGTACAGTCCTTGTCATGAGAAACAAGAACAAATAAAGGGCAAATTTTAGGCTGGGCTATTATTTTGGCTTTTAGTAGCTCAGAAACTTAACAGATAAACACACTCTAGTAGAAGAAGATCCCAGGATGTGGGGACCGATGCTCCTTAAGGTGTGAGAACACAGGTACTAGTTGCACACAAGCTCACCGTGGGAAGGAGAGCTGGCGGGGGGCTGAGAGTGGTGGTGAGCCTTGAATTTATGTACGAAGATTAAGTTGATAGCTGAACCATAAGAGAAATTGAGGAGTTTACTACTTCACCGAAAGAGACAGCTTTCCAACAGGAGGGTAGATGTGATTTTTCCAGGGGCCAGGATTGTTAACATCTATTCTTCCATCTTGTTTTTCATCTGGTTTAGTTTAATTCAAGCATTGATTTGAAAGTATGGCTTTTCTCTTCAATGGCCTAACGGGTTATTTATTTTTCTAGACAATTTTCCTTTGCTTCGCTTCTCCATTGGCATCTTTTATTTACTCCAGTTCATTTTATTTTATTAGAGGGGGGCTTGTGGATTAGCTCAATTGTTTAAGCACCTGCTTGGGCAAACATAGTCAGGCGCAAGGGACCTCAGTTCGATCCCCAGCTCTACCTGCCTTATTAGACCCCATTAAGGCAGCCTGAGTCAGCCAAAAAAATTCCCTCTCAACTTTAAAAAAAAAATCTTTCTCCAATTTTAAAGGGGGCTTGCCCATTAGCTCAGTTGTTTAAAGCACTGTTTGAGCAAACACGGTAAGTCTCAGGGGACCACAGTTCGAGCCCCAGCTCCACAAGCCACATCACACCTGCACTTAAGGCAGTCTGAAATAACAAAAAAAAAAAAAAAATCCTTCATTTTGTTTTATTAGGGAACCTTTGGTGTAGCACAGGAAGATATATTTTAAATGAAACAAAATAACTCCAGAGAAGCAAATTTGAAACAATAATACCAGCTTCTCGAGCTGAATTTAATTCAGGAGCTTTGTGCTACTCAATTCTGATAAGCAGCATTACCAGGCATGCAGCCTGTGAGCAGGAAGAGCTCTGCCGCAAGCACAGAACACTGATCCCACCACCGCCAGCTGTCCAGCCTTGAAGATGGCGGTGCCCAGAAGAGGGTCATGGGGGAGCAATGGGCACTTGGCTGTATGTCCGGATTTCCAGGGCACAGGTTCAACGGAGGATCCAGAAGTCTTACCTGAAATGGTGTCATTATTTTTGTTCCACATATATGATATTTGACTAAATGCTACACACACACACACACACACACACACACACACACACACGCCCATGCACACACACACATGCACAGACTTTCTCGGAAAAATAAATGTTAATGGAGTTAAAAACAAGGAGAGTGAAGCATTTTTCTCACCCACTGGGATGGAGACAACAGAGACAAGCCTTTGTGGTAAAGGCTACCAGTGAAAGAAACTATATTGGTAATGTGAGATGGAGAAATTACAACTTAATCAGAACTCCCCTCAGGAAAAGCACTGTAAATGCTCAGAAGGAATATTAAGTCACTTGGGAACAAAAACATAAGGTCTTCCTTTCTCCAAGCAAACCTTCAAGAAACCTGGGATATTTCACAAGTAAGAAAGAGGAGTTCATTAATCTGCAGGGCTTCTGTTGGCTTACTGAGTAGAATATCCAAGTTCAGGGGCCACCAAGGATTTACCAAGGACAGTAGAAAGGAAGCTGAGTGTCCCTATCTGGGATCCTTTGTTTTCTTTCCCTCCCATATCACTCAATCTTCACTTTTTTTTTTTTTTATCTATTCCTCAGCCTTGAGGCTTTTATTTTTTTTCTACAGTTTTATCGATAAACAGATAGCAATGAGACAGTTTCAAATCAAATCAGAAGTACAGTTTCAACAAATAACACACTGCATATATTCTTCTTAGTGGTTAATTGCTGTACAAGATGCGGACTTGTGATCCTATTTACAAACACCAT
>NW_004524711.1:6342480-6375806 GCF_000260255.1 Octodon degus | reverse complement strand
CTGGGCTAGGACTGGGTCTGGGGGTTCCCGGAAGTCGGCAGCTCAATCTTCCCTTTCAATTAAAAAACATTTGAATGAATGCACTGAGTATCCAATTATTCACTTTCATGGGAACCCAGAGTGAGGTCCAGGGCCTGCATCAAGGTGCATCTTTCTAAACAGCACTGTTACCTAGTGCAGGTAACACAACCTGAAGTCAGCAGACTTGTTATTCTAGTTCCACTATTTGTTATTTTCTTTTGGATTATCTACTTGTCTGGACTCTACCTTTCTTTTAAATTCCAACTCAAATGCATCTCTTTCAGCATTAAATAATACTTTACCTGGCATTAATTTGTCCCTTCTTTGTATATTCACAGTCACTTATAAAGTAGAAATAAACTATCACAAACCTCCATAACAAAGTACCATGTTACCCGCTCACTCGAATGCCAGTGCATTCCAGGGCATTCAGCCACATCCTCTCTTCTACCTTTGCATAAATTCATATTGGTTCCTGCAGGTTACACTAAGAAAGTACTAGATAAATGTTTTGGGATTATCTCATCTGTGGATCCCTGGGCTACCTAAATTGTCATCAATTTCTAGATTTACCTACTAAGAGTAAAAGCAAGAGATGACTTGCCTCAGCCTCCAGGCATCCAAGGTAAAGTGTGAGGAGCTTCCACTCACACTTCCTGACTTTAGAAACTACCTATCCTGAATCACGATAGTATTGTTTGACTGGTAGCTATTCTCCTAGTTATAGCACTTTGGTCTCCTTTTGGGGAGCACTCTCACTTGCTCTTAATCCAGGGGTTTCAGATTTAGTTAATAGAGTTGTAGAGGTAGTCATATGATGCAGGGCTATCTACCATTTCTCCCTTGTTTGTTTCCAATCTGGCCATAAGATTCAAGCAATATCAATGAGATACAGCCTAGGATTTTTTTTCTAGAAGTCCTGAGAAAGAGAAGCTTCTCTGTTATGGCCCGTAACATCTGGTATGTGGGTGTAGCACTGCCAAGAGTCATTCCACACCAGGTCCCATGCCTGAGAGAAATCCTAACACAGCCATGAGGAGAGAGCTGATATACTGTAGCTGATAGGGTTCACCAGGTAAAATACAAAAGTATAAGCAGTTCAGGAGAAACTCAGACCAAAAGGAAGAAGAGGAAGAGAAGAAATAAGAGAAAAGATGGAAGAGAAAATGAAACAAAGAAAAGAAAAATTGCTCGATGTTTGTTTGAAATTTAAATTTAATGGAATATCTTGTATTTGTATTTGCTAAACAAGAAAATATTAGCAATGGCAACCCAAGGTTTGGCCATGGCCCTGGAAGCCCTGTAGTCCTCTGCACCCTGACTTCTTAACGATGTTGAGGCTCTGCCTTCTTCATTTTACTTAAATTAGTTTGAGCTGGGCTTTTTCAACTAGCAGCATAAGAGCTTCTCAGTCTTGTACAAATTCTGCCATCACAGAACAGCAAAACAAAGAATCTCAGCCAGTTATCTGGAGCATGAAAGATACTTAGAGAGGAGTAGTACTTTACAGCTGAGAGGACAGAGCAAAAAGCCAGGAGACAAGACTGCCAGGACTAGGATGGTGCCCATGGATGACCATAGCCAGCATGAACTGTGGTGGAAGTGCAATTACCAGTGCAACCACCTGCATGCAGCTCTTCACATCCCCAAGGCCATCACATCTTCACTGATGGCATCCCTTCCCTGACTCTGGGGCTATTTATACAGAGCAAGAACAGACCCAGGTCTCCAACACAAACCTCAAGTGATGGAAAGAAGCCAAAATGTTCTTGTGGTTTGAGAGGGTAAAGGGAAGATAGGGAGGAGAGAAATGAGAAAGATTTATTTGAAAACGGCCTGTGTCACTTGCAACCCCCACCTCGGAGAAGGACAAACCAAGGACAATCTGGGTGGGAGAGCAAACAAAAGTGTCTCTCTGTCACCTAGAAGCAAGCAATCTGATCTCAGGGCCTCAGAGGCAAAGCTGGAAGACAAAGCTTCATGGGAGTGGGGTGGGCAATAGGTTGCATGGATTTCAAAGCCTTCCCACCCTGCCCAGCCTCCAGGCACCAACGGGTCACATCACTGCAAATAAACAGCGTGGGGAAGCCTGCCAGCAGAAATGACAAGGGTAGTTGGAAATTGAAGAGGCTCCTACCAATGGGGTTGGGTAAGGCCATTGAGGACCTCCCTCATTCTTGCGTGAGTTTCTAACATACTAGCCAGAGCTTTAATTAAACAACTCCTGGGTGCTGGGCCTGGCAGTCATTTAAATGCACTTGATAGTAATTTTTTTGGCTTTCTTACAAAGCCTTTTGGAAAACTAAATCAAAGCTCATAGCATCTTATTTGGGGAAACAGGAAACTGAAATGCAATCCCCTTAGATCTCACAGGATGTGAATGGAGAGGAAGAAAGCCCTTAGAGCCATCTCTAATCTCCAAGTCTGTCATCATTCCATTTTCCAGATATCAGCAATGGTGGCTTGTGGGGCAATACTGGCAAACTCTCTGGGCAGCAGTTCCTTGCATTAGTTACCACAGACTCAAGTTTTTATTATTGCTTTCAAAGCTAAGAAGTGTAATAGTGAAGATAATGTCAAGCCCTACAATCAATGGGGGGGGGGACATTGAAGTCTCCTGCTATAAATGCTTCACCATTTGGGGCATTAAAAAGAATTCTGTCAACCAGTTTTCCTCTCCCTTCTTCTCCTTCTCCTTCTTTGTCTTTTTTTCTTTTTAACTTGTCGAGCTAGGGATCTAGCTTCAAATTCAGAGCTTCAAATATTCCAGGCAAGCTCTTTATCAATGTGCTCCATGTTTAGCTCCTATCTTGGTCTTCCATGCATACACACACAAATCTACACGTTTTCTCTTATTATCCATATTTTATTTGTTTTTTATTTACATGATCTTTTGACCAGATGATTTCTAAGATTCCTTTTTAAAGTTAAATTTCTTTTAAACTGATACATAAAAGTACAAAAATTCTATATATTAATGGAGTACCATGTGATACATTTATACTTTGTATAATCAGGTTAAATATACCTACCACTTCAAATATTTATCACTTCTTCATGGCAAAAACAAAATCCCTTCTTCTAGCTTTTTGAGATATCGGATTCACAGAACCTATCTATGATCATTGATATACCATCAATCACACACTAGAACCTCTCCCTAATAATCACTTAGTACTTATCATATATTATTTTTAAAAGCAGATTATACAGTTAGTTTTCACTTTTTATCGAAGTGCATAGCTATAACGTGGACTGAATATTCATCTACAGTCATCTTCCTTACTTTGCTAACTAATAGAAAGAGCCACTAGCTATTCCACACACATTTATGGGGTTGTCGTATGTGTCAAATACTACATACACAATAACATACAAGATGAAGTCTTCAGCTTACATAGTAGTGGTGAGCACTGACAGAGAAATTAAACATTTGAATAAAATATGGTAAAGGAAATAGTAAAGATAGGCATGGATTGCTAAGGGCACTACCATGGTCTGGAGAAAGCTGGGAATTTCCAGGAAAACTTTCTGGTGACTTTTCAAAAAAAATTGTGGTAAGAACACTTAACTTGAGATTTTAATAAATTTCTAAATCAACCATGCAGCCTTGTTGATTATGGGAATAGTGCTGGGCAGGAAGTGTTTAGAACTCATTCAGCTTGGTTAGCTGAAACTATATACTCACTAATGATTAATAGCCCATTTCTTCCTCTGTTCACTCCCTGCAGTGACCATTCCACTCTTTGACTCCATGATTTCCCTCTGTTTTAGGTGCTTCATCTGATTCGCACATATGCACACATTTCACGTGTGTAATTCTTTCAGTTTTCCCTCAAATCATTTCTAAAGTCTTGCTGATTCCCTCGACTATTGAGCAATATAAAATTGCTTACATGTGTCCATTTGATAATGTCTAAGATCTGTGGTTTCGCTCTTTAATGACAGAGCCTTAGCTAAAGGCAACACATTGTATCTCAATGCTCCCAGATCCTCAGTATAAGGACATATTTTTCTTGGAAATTGTGGGATAAAATAAAATCTATACTTCAGTAACATGGCGGGTTATTTTCTATACCCTTTTTCTTAAAAAGGAAGCCTCATTCCCTACCCTCTCATGCTTTCTTCTATTCCCCTCCCTGCCAAGGCAGCAAAACGATATTCATCTGTTCCCTGGCAAGACTAATTTTCTGTAAAAACTGTACTCATCCCCATTACAGGGTGTCCAAGAGATAAGTGTTAATGGGCATCCTTTCCTATGGAGCTTTTCTAGCACGTTGCCAGGGAACAGAGCCTTAAGCTTAAGAAAAGAATTTATAAAGATTGAGATTTCTGGAGGAAAATCACAGATCATTTTGCGTCAAAGAATAAAGACTCTTAAGAGGCCTTAAATTAAGGTTCTGTCACTCTATGAGCCCTCACTCTGAAAAAAGAAAGAATTATTTTTGAGGAATAACCACCATCAAACAGGCAAAGCAGATTGCCTGCCAATGGCAAAGCTGCACGTTGTGGGGAGCAGCTCTGAAGGACAGGGTCTTTTCTGCCAACAGAATGTTATTTGAGATAAAACATTCTGTTTTAAACAAACACCACACAGCAGAACAAACACAGAAGTATACAAAATGAAAAAACCCAACATGCTCTTGTATAATTGACAATGGCCAGTGTGCTGGGCTATGTGTGGAGAATGGGAAGAAAAGTGGCACTGGATTCCTGCTAACACTGGGAGGGAAGGTTCTGGGTTTTGAGAAGACAGCATTACCTTTTCTGCTTTGGCTCTGTGTGATCTCTCATTCCCAAACTTTCTGTTTTCGTACTGAGCATGTGGGGAAGACAGACAGCCCTTTCTGAGAACTGATGGGGTCATGAGAAGTTCTGATCAAGTAAGGCCCATCTATCTAGGCCTCTGCTGAAGTTACTTCTCTTTGGTGTATAACCTACCCATTCTCTCTGTGATGCTAGACTCAGAAGTCCTTCAAGGGTAGTAGCATTGTGGATAAAATTTGCTAACTCCTTTCCACTCACCTGGTTTGAATGGGGCAAGTGATGCCTAAAGAGACTTCCAGGTGTCTCAGAAAACAACCAGCCAGTGAGTATTCAATCTGTCACCTTAGATATGATGAGCTGTTGCCATTAACAAGAACTCAGGCATGAGCAGCTACCAAACCAAGCACACTCTACCTCCTTTATTCTCTTTATCTTTCTGCTTCCAGCCTTCCCACAGACCTCGCCCAGGGCAATGAGCCTGTGGGAAAGAACCTGGAATTTCCCCATCTGTGGTTCTGCCTCCACCATTCTGAAGATTTAATGCTAGAGAGGACCTCTCTAGAGAACTCACCAGTTATAGAAAGAACTATGACTGACTGACAGCTGTGTGACTCAACATGCACCCTTCCACCTCTCATTCTTCACACTGTTGACTTCCAAATTTGGACTTCAGGAACATATTTAATTTTGAAGTCATCCTTAAACTGTACCACCTGAAGCTGATTTAGTACAATTCCAATAGA
The DNA here is from genome assembly GCF_000260255.1 of Octodon degus. Taxonomy (NCBI): domain Eukaryota; kingdom Metazoa; phylum Chordata; class Mammalia; order Rodentia; family Octodontidae; genus Octodon; species Octodon degus. The sequence goes on along the minus strand of NW_004524711.1, from coordinate 6,370,275 downwards.
AATGATAGAGCAAGCAAATATCTGGCTATTCAGGGTGAGTCAGAGTCAGAATAAGAACACACATCTGGAAGCACTAGGAGCAACAACACATCAACTCATTAATGCATTCATCTAAAATCCTCTGTTTCCGGTCCTCACTGCATCATCAAATGAGATAATTTTAGATTATTTTTATAAAAGTGGCTTGCAAGTAATAATTTAAGATGTAAATGACAAACTATGGAAAGCAATACAGGTACAGTATGGAGTATCTAACATACACGAATCATCTTATCACGTAAAGTTGATGCTCAGACTAGTTTAGAATTTGGCCTACAAACATAGATACCTCTGATTTGGAAGCTCTTTACTTGACAGTGCAGCTCTCCACTTCCCCACTATTTACTTGGGGATATACACCCTGGTAAGTGATCCTTAATGCCTTCAACTTTTGCTCTGGACCCACTGAGTTTAATATGACTTTGTGGGAAAAAAAAAATTATACCCCGCAGCATCCCAAAACAAACTCCACATATATCCACACTTCAGAGAAGCCAATTACCAAAGAGGAGTAAGTAACATGATGACAAGGTGGGTGGCCTTGTGTGAATAATTACAAAGAAAGGTCTCACCTGAAGGGCATTTACACTGTATCAGCTCATGTTCCTCTAGGCAAACTTTCTCTTAGACTCCACCCATTTTAGAGAATGTGTCACCCTGAGTAAACCCCAGCAACTCTGAGTCTTCATTTCCCCAACAGGCTGAAATTGTAGGTGTTTAACTATTTCTTTTTTATTGCTTTCTGCATGTCAACATTTGACTAAGTATTCCCAGTCACTTAATGCATTGGTATAAACATGGAAGATAGCATCCCAGTCTATTGATGTGAATGTTGAGACCAGCAGAGATCAAATCTTGGAAATTCGTATCCCCTATTAAAAGCTACTAACCAAGGTGTAAAAGCAATAAAGGACTTAGCTTCTTTTCTGTCACAGCTAGGAGCTGACAAAATATACGTCTGGGTCATTTACCAACATCTTTGACCTGAGCACCCTCAGAGTTATTAAAGGAAGGGTGTACATAGTATGATTCTCCAAGTTCATAGCACAATTCTTCTCTCTAACAAGACTGACATCATTTCTCTGGGTGATGTGTTTCTCTGGGTGATATGTGATCTAGCACTCAATAGGGCTAGATCACATATCCATTAGGCATCTATATTTCACTTCATAATTCTTAGCCTGAAAAGAATTACAGGGGTTGTCTTAGCTACCTTCCTGTTGCTGAGGCACAATGCCCAGCATTCACAGCTCTAGGAGGGACAGATTTATTCTGACTCATAGTTTGTAGTGGTTTCAGTCCCCACTTAGCTGGTGTGGCTGGCACAGCAATGGGGCAGGGCAGAGGAGAAACTACTCAGGGGATGGCAGCAGGAAGCTGAGAGAAATCAAGAGAAGAGAAGAGAAAAAAGAAATGCCCTTCCAGGCCATGCACCTAAAAGCCCACCTCCTCTGAACATGCCTCAGTTGCCAACCTCACATTCAGCTATAATTCATCAGTGGACTAGTTCACTGATGAGCATCATGCCTTTGTGCTCTACTCACCTCCCCAAAGCTTTACCTATGTGTGCATGAGGTTTTGGGGAGATATCTAGACATAAATCATGACCCAGGTCTTTCAATAAAAATAATAGCATATAGTGACTCTTTTTATAACACTTTATAATTTGTAAGTGCAAATTTTAACTATATTCATTCGATTCACACAAATTTTAGAAATGGTTCCTAATTCAAAGGGTTTATTCAATATGAAAGTGTACAAACATTTAACACAATGCCCATCACATAAATATGCTTGATATATAGCACCTATTATAGCTGTCAACTCTTTGAAATTAATAGGCAGTGTAGTCCATTTATTTTTCTTTTTTATGTATTTGATACAGGGTCTTGCTACTCAACTCAGACTCATAGTGGTCCCCCTGTTTTCAGCTTCCCCAGCACTGGGCTTATAGGCATGTGCCATCATGCCCAGAATAGGTGGCTGGCTCAGCATGCCCGGAGGCAGGGCTGGCACAGCTGTGGTGCTGGAGATTGAACCCTGGACACTAGGCTTGCCTATGCAGGTGCTTAATACACTCAACTATCTCACCAGCCCTTAATGTGGTTTGTTTCTTACCATATCCTTAAGGATTTTCACAAGAGGAAAATTTCAAGTTTTCTTGACCACCTCTTTCCCTTAATTTGGTCATCTCACACTCGTTTATTTTGTTTGCTTATTTCTGGGTGATAGTAAAGCTCATTTTGAATTGCACAGCGTTTCCTAATTTGTCTTGAATTCATTAGGGTGATAAATTTTTCTCCAAATCTGGAAATGGGGCAAGGTCCAGTGTTTTCATGACTGAGAGATCTGAGTTGACATGGAGGATTGCCTTGTTGCTGATTACTGCCTTTGGAATGATCAGTCAACAGCCTTAGAAAATTGAGACGTGTCAAACAATTGGGCAGTTTGCTGGAAAAAGTTAAAATCTCTGTCTTCATCCACCGAATGACAAAAGAAGGGAGTCAAACTCTCAACCTCCTTACATAAGGCCTTGCCTTTTCAAAACGGCTGGCATCTGCTTTCCTCTTATGTTCTGTAAAAGCTCTACCACACAAGGATGGGTAATGGGAGATAGATACAATCAAAATATATTATACACATGTATGAAACACCACATAGAAACTCAATATTTTGTAAAATTAATAAACATTAATAAAATATATATATTTTTAAAGTTTCTCCACACATAGTCATAGGAACTGTTGAGAAGATGTAGACTTGTGATATTTATTTCCAGTCAGTTTAAATATTTGACCAGTCACAGAGTAAACAAGATCATGGATTAACCTTGGCAGTTAAACCTAAGAGAAAGTAAAAAATATCCTGAGAGCATTGACTTGGCAATCAATCCTTGATGATGATCTGAACGGTTGGGCACTGACCAAGTACTGTCTCCATCCTGAGTGTGACCCGACCCAGTGGCCCCGTCTTTGGCTCCAAACATAGCAGAAGACATTTCATTGGGTCTCTCCCTCATCCCGTGGGGTTCCAGCATGAACTCAACTGTAAAGTGGGTTATTTAAGCCCAGAATGGAGATGACCGCTGTCATGGAAGGATGTTGGGACCCAGCCCAACAAAAATGTCTGGCAGCATAATTAAGGAAAAGAGACTTGATTTACACTGAGCCATTTTCCTGTTGGTGTGAGTTCAGGGTTACTGCTTCACCCTTGGAAGCAGGTTTCTATTCATTTAGTGAGACTGTCCTCAGGAAAACCCTGAGACAAGAATTCAAGGCTAGTTATTTCTGTAGAAGCTGGACACACATACATACCACATGTAAATGTTCTACTCCTCTACTGAGCAGAAGCTCCAAGATGAGGAAGTATGTGCAAATATTTTTCTCTCTGTTTGCATCTCTGGCTGTCTCTTCCCCATACACACACATACCACCCACTAAATTCCAGGAGATATTTATATGAGACAAATATTAGTTTAAAGAGCTGGAGAGAAATAAAGCCAAATGGGGCACATGAACCTAAAGGAGTATGTGGTCATTTTTAATGACTCACTACCAATTACCAATCCTGCCAATGATGACATGACCCAGTGGGGTAGGTAGGGTGTTATGGGTGGGATCGTAACTTGAGTTCTGTCCTTTTACAATGTATATACTAAGAGTTTAACCCCTAATACTCTGGAATATGACCTTAGTTATAAACACTGTACAGAGACAGTCCAGTTAAAAACAGATCCCTAAAGTGAGCAGTAATCCTATATGACTGGTACCCTCACACAAAAAAGAGGAAAACATACACAGGACATGCAGAGGAGCACAACACTGTGAAGAGATGTGTGGATAAAATGGCTGTTAATAAATCAAAAAGAGACCTGGAGTGGATCTCTTTTCACAGCCCTCAAAAGGAGCCATTCCACAGACACCCTGACTTACATTCAGTGTCTGCAACTGTGAGGCAATAAATTTCTGTTGTTGAAACCTCCCAATTGTGACCCTTTGTTATGGCAACAGTGTGAGCCAAAGCAGCAGTATCTTTCATACCTACAGAAGTCATGATCTTGGCAATGTAAAGTATGTTCTGTCTTTATTCTGTCCTGGACCCCAAGCTACAAACACCTGAGTAGCATTTGGTAAGCGTTACAGGGCTCCATCATGAGGGTGAGCAGTATTAATGGACAAGGTTCGATGACTCTACCTCCTAACTAATTCCTAAACATGCATTCTTCACATTTTAGAAGGTAGTGAACAGAAAGTGCTGCAGGTTTTATCCTTTCAGTATGAATTTGCCATACCTCTACCTGCATACAGATGACTGAACCTTGTCAAGTCAACTATGAGCTCCCAACTAAAGTACCCATTGTAAGGTTATAAGAAACTCTGACCTCATGCACAGATAGACATAGAAACAGGGACTGGGACAGCAGAATGGACTGGCACCAGAGTCATCTAAGGGCTGATATACCTGGCCAGCATCCTAATTCTACATCCAAGGTTTTGTTCTGTCTCCCACATTGGTTTCCATCCATAGAAAGAACTACTCTAGGAAATCTGATGAGATTCTCCCTTGCTCTCTGTAGGAATCTGTCCTTTTATTCCTGTCTTTGGTGGGAAAACAAAAAGACAGGGTCTTGCCATAGAACAGGGCCTTCTGAGATCATCAGAGTCATGTACAATATTTGTACTAAGTGGGTTGCCAGACTCTGACTAAACACTTGCAGCAATGGGAAACTTACAGCTTCATTTCAGAAAGCTCAAGTGATTCCAAATTCCTTGACAGCAAACCAAAAACTTGCCAGCCTATTGAGGGTGAAGATTTTTTTTCCTTTATCTTTTAAGTTATTCAGTTTGAGTCAGTGCCCAGGGACTTTAGTCTTCCAAAGTCTCTGTGATGATTACAATGATGACATTAGTTCGCATGACACCTAATCTCTACTGGGGACTGCATCAAAGCAAAACTCCTGAGTAGTAGGGCTCTGTGCCCAGCTCAGAGGACACTAAATGTGCCCGCTCTTTCAGGCAGTGAAATTGAACAGACTGATAGGGATAATGGCTCTGGTTTTAAAGGATCCACAGTGCATCTGATTTGAAGAACTGAACTTCTACCACAAAGAAGACAACTCATTTCTTTGCAAGGAGCAAGTCAGGTGGCAGCTGAGTAAGGGCCATGACCTGTTTGCTCTTTTGTACATGCTGAGTGACGTCCCTGTTCCCAGCCACTTTTCTTTAAGAAGCACCATAGCAGGACAGGAGGCAGGAGGCAGGAGGCAGGGTGATGAGTCAGATGGCCTTTTCAGCTCTTCCACTCAGAATTCCTCTTGGGTACATACTCCCTTTCTTTAAAATAAATAACCATTGGCCACCATGAACAGATGGTTCTCAGTACCAAACTAGAAGCCTGATGGAAGACAGAATTTGGTTTTATAGCCCCAACCTTATGAGCTTGTCTATATCACTGAAATTTTCTTTAAAGTGTATTTACATTTTCCTGAACAAGAAGGCTGATGTTGAGTTCCAAGAGCTCTATATTCTTTAGGTCTTTGTGCCCTTAGATGCCCACTTCCACCCACTCTACCCCCTTCTCAGTCAGAGGAAATTCCTGGTAGATGAGTTAGACTGGATTGAAATAAAACCAAATTCTTCAGTTGACTGAGCTAGTTTGGACTATTACTTTTAACAATAAGTAACTGCTACCATATGTTGAGTGATTGCTGTAATGCTCATTTCACTTAATCGTTCAAGGTTCCTGTGAAGTAGGTAGCAATCTCTGCTCCAGAAGTGAAAATAGCCAAGGTTCCCAGAAGCCAAGTAAGCTGCACACACCTACTAGCTGGTAAATGTGGAGTCAGGATTACAGTCCAAGCAGAATGATGTCAGAGGCCAGTATTTCATTGCCATGTTGAAAAGCACATGGACATGTAGTTGCTCACATCCATACAATCTGCATAAGCACATTCATAAAATCATCCCTGTACTTACTTTGTTATCAATCTATCAGTATACAACTATGTCTATCTTGATATAGCTCTCCCATTTGGCAAGAATTTTCTTTATAGATGAAGGTTGCATCTCACTTCTTGGAATTGCTGAAAGTCTCATATCCCTGGCTAGAATCAAGGAAAGAGAGTATGTGAGATTAGCACTTCAGTATAAGTAGTGGGCAAACTAGACATCTTCAGATTCTCAAAAGTACTATTTTAGTCCAATTCTGATACTTAAAAAAAATACCACTCTTCTCAACAGAATACCCTATTCTTTTTTGGGGGGAGTGGGGGCAGAACCAGGGATTGAACTCAGGCCCTTGCACTTGCCAGGAAAGCGCTTATTCCACTGAGCCATCTCCCTGGCCCCAGAATACTCTATTCTTAAATTAACATGGACCTTTAAAATTTCAGAGGTTATGGCCCCTAAAGGCAAGCTCCCAGAAAGCACCTCATGTTTTCATTAATAAAAATAAAATAACACATGAACTTTATTAAAAAGAACAAGCACTGCAGTAGGAGATCAAAATGAGCAGTAAGAAACTCCCTGTCCTTGTTTCACTTCCCAAGGCTCTTCACAAAGACAACTACCATTAACATTCTGTCCAATCTTCTCCACAGAAGGGTTCCCACTCCTTACACTCAGTAGCTTCTCTCTTCCTTTCTCACTGGCACACATCTTGGCAGCCTAGCCCCACTTCAGTGCATTTGGCTCTGCCTCGATGGTTTTAATGGATAATCAATACTAATATTAATGAAACACTGATAAGAGCAATAACTTGCATTTATTAAGTCTTTATTATGTGCCACTAGCTCTGCAAAGTCCTTTACATGTCTTTATTCCTTTACTTCTCCCAAAGCCTGGGAGGAGGTGTTCTGCCAGTGCCTTCCATTAACCACCCCTCCCCCAATCCATACTGCACCCTGCTGTGCAGGGACAGCAGCAACAGACCCCTGGTCTCTGGCTTTCAGGTGAATGGCACTAAAAGAGATAGAAGAAGAGAGGTTGGTGACTCAAGGGGTATTTGGTCCCTTGGGACTCCCAATGAGTGTCTCTCCCTCTTGGACAGCAGGTCATGGCTCACACACAGTCTTTCTGCGTGGAGGAGCTGCTTGTCTCTCACTCTTCCTTGGCAATGACTCACCATTTTTGCAACCTGGAAGCAAGGTATGCTCTCATTTATTCTGTTCCCACCTTTATAAGTAGTTCTTTTCCTTTGCCATCTTAAGTGATTTGGTTTAAGTATGCAGTTTATTTCCTGCTAGGCCACTGACTCATACAAATGTGTGCCCCAATCCCCATGGTACTACTGACAAAGACTGAAGAATTTACCTGCCTATACAAGCTACTTGGCCCATGGTGGGAGCTAAGCTAGACCCTGAATTTACCCCCAGGTACTGTGCTTGTACCCCTGCACTTTCTCTCTTTCCCCCAGAATAACCCATTTGGGAATTATTCTCTATATATATTCACTTGACACAGCAGTAATCACAGGATTTTGCTAATTTCAAAATTTCTATGTGTATCTTTTTATATCTCTTTCCATAAATGTATTAAATTTTATCTATAGGTATATTCAATGAGTATGCACATTTTTTAATTTGAGGAGATGTTGTAAAATTGCTCTCGGTTAATCAAATTAAATTTACTTGGGTACTAAGACCCAGTAAATCTACACTGAATGAATACAGATAAATTTAACTTTATAGGCATAACTATACCAAAGAAATGCCCATACAATTTATTAAAAGACATGGATAAAAAAGTTCATTGCAGCTTTTTGTGGTGTTGTTGTTTGCATTGTTCACTTATTTGTTTTAATGGGCAAAGGACCCAACACAGAAATGGGAGGTTGGCGGCAGGCGGGAGTCTGTTCTCTAGCGAGGTTCTTGAGTAAACTCTAATGGATGCACACTGTGAGATTCTGTAAAATAGTTTAAAGCAATAGTTTAAATGTCTGTATAGTAACATTACAAATATAATGCTGAGTGGAAAAGTTGGAAATATTTTTCTAAATTAAAACTACCTCTAAATAAAACAATATCTCACTGTTTGAAAAATTTGTGCAAAATAATACTCATATGACTACCTAAAGGAGGTTGGTCTACAGAGTTAAAGAGAACTAATGAAATAATCAAGACATGTGGATGAAGCGAGGAGAGAGTAAGACATGATCAAATTTCCCTGTAGAAAGATGGTGCCATTTGCATGATTACCCATAATACAAAGAGTAGTTATTTTTTATGACACTTCCAGCAGTGAATACTATGAAAAAGATTTTTCCAAAGCTGATGTCTATTATCACACTTAAGTTTCTTTCCAGTTTGGTGATTTATTTTGCATTTTCCCTTATGTGGAGTTAAGCTCGTTGTACTCTTTTCTACAATTCAAGATACATTGCCTCGTAAGAAATTTCTCTGCAAAGTGTTGGTAGATCCTCCAGAGCAGTCTTACATCAACAGGTCTTCTACTAGCCCCAAATCATGAAGGGCATCACATGCAAATGGCCACCCAACCCAGAATGAAATTGAATGTGGACGCCATGGTTACCTTCAATCCTTCTCTCCAGTCCTGAAGTCACTAACATCCCAGTGACCCCATGACCTCTCCAAACCAGGAGACCATCTGTGCTTGCTTGGTAACCTCAGCTGTGTGTTCTGATCATTTCAAACTGTTTCAAATTCACTCACATCAAAAAGAACTGCTCTTTCTGCACTGAGCTACTTCATGTTGTGTGGCTGTTTCCATGAGCCCTTTTTGTTTCCTTGGGCTTTTTAAAAACCTCCCCCACCACACCCCTCCTTTCTCCCCTATTTTTTCTCTTCTTGGAAGAAACTGATCTCTTGCCAAAAAGTAAATGAAACTCTGGCTCCAAGTTCAACTCAGAATTTACTAGCTGATAAATTGGAAATGGAGAGTGGGTTGTGAAGGTGGGGGGAAGCACTGAGGGGGAGAGAAGCGTTCATTTTGGGGCAAGTTCAAACTTGGACTCAGAAGCTATTAAAGTGTCTGATCTGTGCTGAGTCATATGGAGGAGAGGATCAAGGGAAGATGCTGGCCCTCTGCCAGCCACACATTCCACCTAGGTTGATGAAGAGCCTGCAAAGGAGCTACAACAGGATCATAATTTCAGTAGCGTTTTAAATATAGCATATGGAGCCACGTGCCTGACACTGAGCAAGAAATAAGCTTGAGCCTCTGATGTTTCCCTGAGCGGTGCCTGGGACTTGTTTCTGAGACCCAGAGGCCCACTCAACTCTTCTTTTAACTTTGCCCACTAGGACCCTTCCGCCCACCCTCCTTCCCCTTCTCCAGTGAATCTCTCCGGACACATTCTAGTCAACAAGGGACTAGGTAGAGCCTTGGAAAACAGACCAGTGCTACAAGGATGAGTTTTTCTCAGGAGTATGAACTAATGCTGCACTGAATGCAATCTCGTAAGGTGGGAAATGTTATGTCCCTTTCTCCAGATAAGGAAAGAGAAGCACAGAGATGTAAGCAGACTTCTCCCAGGTTATATAACTAGTAAATGCAGACCTGGATTTGAACCTCGGGTGTCTGCTCTGTGCCCCTGGCCACAGCAACCTCCATTCCTCACTCAGGAACCTTGAGCTCACAGTATGATGCCAGCATATTGATGCTACCAGAATATTCCAGCTCTTGAATGTCTCTGAGTTCTCAGGCAGGGATGGACAGCAAAAGGCTGATCAATTCAGCTCTTTGGCTCCTTCCATACCATTTCCTTGCTCAAACCCTGGTTCAAAGACCATCCCATCATTCATCATTCATTTTTCCACTGACAATGCATTATGAAAATTATGCCTAAAAGGTGAGAGATTGCTGCAGTACCCAGCAATCCAACCATCTAGATATTAGAATTAAGATTTTGCTATGTTTCTTCCATCCTATCTATCCAAACCCTTCATTCCATTGCTCAATCCATCCTATTTTTGATGCCATATGACAAATTATGGATGCTATAGCCTAAAAGGTGAAGTGATTTTCCAGATCTAAGAGACCCTGCTCTACAGCTGTAGATTCTCTGAGCTTCTTTAATGACACCTACCATTGTAATAAACTCCCATGTGTAGAGGCCTCCTGACAATGTGATGCCCCTAGGAAAAAGCTGTACACTGAGATCTAAATGACAGATCAAGATGCTTTTATCAGACAATTAGTATGTACTAGGATCTAGGCAAGGCTTTTTATATATGTGTGTATGTAATTATAATCATTTTTTTACCTTTCAGGAGAAATTTAAATGTCAAACACTTGAGTTTGAGTAGGAGGATAAAATAATGCTCTCATTTTAACATAATTTCATAAATCAAAGATTGTCATCAACAAGCTGTTATAAATCAAAGGCATCTTGGAGCTTGACCAGTCTCGATATTTCGTTTTAGCTGGAATAGAAATTGAATGGGAATCTGTGTGCCTAGCCCAAGTTCCAAAGCTATAAACCAAGGAAGCTCCAGAAAAGGGTCACCTCTAGCCCTGCCCTTCACATGCCCCAAGGCATGTGCCTTGGTAGAAGGAAGCAGCCCAATTTCATGTGGCCTCTGAATTGTTCCAGCAGCCAAGCAGCCTCCTCTCTGTTGCTAAGATGACCTTTGAGTCCAGTTTCCTTCCCACATGCCATTATTTCTTAAAATCAGAGAATCATCAAATTCTCTAGTTCCATTCCCCCCACCCACCCAAGCCAGTCACTGACCCACGAAAAAGTAGCTAAAAAGGATGCCCATATTGGGTCAAAACCTTCCTTGCTATGATCTAATCGAGACTATATCCTGATGTTAGCTGGCTATGTGGCTATCTAGGGAGTTCAGACTCTAGATTTCTGATTTCTAAGCAGAGTAAAGTATTCGCCAATTCAGTTTCCCTGTAAGAAGAATTCACTGTATTTACATTTTTTTCTAGTTGCTACAGTAATTAGAAGAACAGCAAAAATAATCCTAAGAAGGGGTCCTTTGTACCTAGCTGTTTTAAAACAAGATTTTTCATAAGTATTTACTCTCTCCCCCAAAAGAATCTCCAAAGTGCAAAAGTTCACCCTGAGCATTGCCCACTGCTTCTCTTTAGACTTTCCAAGAGTCTCACAAGGCTCTTATTTTTCAGGGACCATCTGGCCATAAATTACAATCGACGTTAATTTATGAAAACAAATGACACCAGCCTACTCCATGACATTTTGAAATGGGAGAATTAAGCAGGGCAATAAAGCAGGAATAAAATAAAAACATTCAGACCCCATAGCTGCTATGGCAATGTACCAAATGACACAGGACCCTGAGTATCCCTACTGCAACACACTCTACTCTCGCAAAGTTACAGTTATTTGATCACAAGGCACGAAATTAGCTCTTTGTCACAGAGCATGGCAGGAAATTAAACACATCCAAGGCTTTCGCCGTGGGACGAGAACAACCATTGCATCTGGAGTGTTTACAGCAGCGGTAATCTGCACAGATAGAGAGTGGCTGTTAGATCAGCCTCAATGGACAGAGCAACTGGTGGCACAATCCACACTCTCCAGGGATTTTATTCCTTGGACTATCAACTAATATTTGGAGTCAGCAACTCCAAACAGGATTTTAAGGATGGTTCATGGGCAAGTAGATGGAGAAGCCATAGAGGCAGTTTTAATGTATTTCTTGTGGCACTTCCATTCTCCAGCAGTAAGGAGGGAAGAGCAGTACTAGCAGTGCCCACTCAAATACTGTAGGAAACACACAAGAAGAAGCTTAACAATGCGTCAGTAACTCTAGGGAAAGCAACTGATGTTCTCTCCATCTCCATTTCTTTACTTTTTTATTTTTATTTATTTTTTGAGACAGGGTCAAGCTGGTCTTGAACTCATTGTATAGCCAAAGTTAGCCTTGAAATCCAGGAGCTGCTTCTTCCTCAGCCTCCTTAATGCTGAGATTACGTCATGCACCACCACACTGGTCAATATCCATTTCTTTAAATAGACCAAATGCATCTGAGTTTTTCAGTCATGGATTGTAAAGGTGAAAGTACACATACACAGGAAGAATCCCTGGGACTCTGGAAGACAAAACTTTAAGATCCACATTTATTTATTTGTTTGTTTATTTATTTACTTAGTACAGGGTCTCACTAAACAGATCAGACTCCTAGTGATTCTCCTGTTTCAGCCTCCCAAGTGCTGGGATTACAGGTGAGCACCACCATGCCCAGTCTCAATCGCTGTCTCAGCATGCCCCAGGTGGCAGGGCCAGCACAGCATGCCAGGGATCAAACCCTAGGTGCTACGCTCTGCCTAAGCAGGTGCTTTAATCTGCTGAGCTATCTGGTGAGCCCCTCACTTTTATTTTTAAGGCTACAATTAGGGTAAAAAATTTTAGGTGGAGACCGAAAGAGTGGCTATAATTTATTTTCTGTAGTTCTAGACCCTTGAAATTTAAAAAAATCACAAGATCCAAATGGAGACTTAGAAACATTTTGATGAAGAATTGATGATTCCCTAAAAGAAGGGTTTATAGCAAATTCTTGGAGAAGAAAGAATCAAACTTTGAGCTTCGTGAGATTCTGTGGTCCACCAATTCAAGTCTTGATCTTCTGACCCACATTTTGGGCAGCTGATCTGTGACTCATCTGTCAAGCTCTCTACATTGCAGCTTCAGGGTAGCACTGGTCACGCTCACCCCTGGGCACAGGTGAGAGACAGAGAAGTGTGGATATTCTCTCTCAGCATGACCACACTTCGAGGTCTGCTCCTGAGAGCTCATCATTTGGCATTTACTATGAGGACAAGACACAAGACCATGATTTTGTGTATCCCCTGAGAGCATGGAGCCAACGAACTAAGAAAAATGTCATATACAAACTGTGTGATGCATTGGACACTCCTACCCTGGGTGCTATTAAATGTGACTCAGTGAAAGGCCCCCAGCACTCTTCTCCTGCTTTGGGAGGGAACAAATAAGCAGGTTGAAAGAAAACACAGAAATCTCGTGTTCCTTCTCTACTAGCCAAAGAGAAATGGAGAGGAGAACAGCATAAGTGTTCCCGCTTTCAATGATCAGGAAGGAAATCTTAGGTAGGACTTTTCCCAAGATATGTAAGGGCTAGGAAAGGTACATCCTTCTGTGTTTAAAAAAGAGATATCACACAGGACAGAGATTTTAACATCTTTTGGAGTGGTTACATCCTAAGAACTGCACTCATGGTGAGATGTCTGATTGGTTCATTCCACTAGGCTCCTGGATTGCTCCCAAGAGATGGACAAATCATCCTTGCCAGTAGGAGGATGGGCATAAAGCTGCAGTACAAGACCTAACATCTCTGTCCTCACACTGGAAAGAGACAGAACCTTTTCTAAGCTTTCCCAAGACTGACACTAGAGAAATACACAGGCTGTGAACCTTTCACTCTAGGACAGATCTGGAAGAAGTGATGAAAGCTCAGAGAGCTGAGGGGGAGTAAAAAGTCCAAGAAAAGATTTCCAGAGATAAAGAGAACAATTCCTTAGTGAGGCAGTTTGGAGAAAACAATTTAAGGGAGGCACGTCTTCAGCCTATCTTTAACAGATGTGTACTAATTCACTCTCGTACTAGAGCCAGCTGTAGCTGACTAAAGAACATTTTCTGTCACACTAATCCTTTGTGGTGAAAAAGAAAACGCTGAAAGTGGATGGCACCAGATTGCGTCTGTGATTTATCAGTTTAATCTTGTCACCATAATTAAAAAAAAAATGTCAGGGAGGAGAAGAAGGCAAGGAAAAAGACAAAGAATTATATTTGATAAGAATCAATTATTTGGCCAGCCAGATAGTTCAGGAGCTTGTTAGGTAGAGTGCAGCGCCTGGGGTTTGATCCCCAGTGTGCCATGCTGGACCCACCCCAGGGGTACGCTGAGATGGAGATTAAGAGTGGGCATGGTGGTGTGTGCCTATAATCCCAGCATTTGGGAGGCTGAAAACAGGAGGATCACTAGGAGTCTGATTTATGTAGCGAGACCCTGTAGACACTGTACTAAATACATTTTTTAAAAAAGGCAAGAATCAGTTTTTTAAACTCAATCTGGGAAGTTTCTTTAGAGCATTAAAAACCATTTAAAAGAATGAAGCATAGGGGGCCTGTGAGTTAGCTCAGTTGTTTAAGTGCCTGCTTATGCAAACACAGTCAGGTACAGGATACTGTGGTTCGATCCCCAGATCCTCATGTCTTACAAGACCCGTCCCTAAGGCAGCCTGAGCCAGCAAAAAAAAAAAAAAAAAAAAGAAAAAAGAAAGAAAAAAAAAACAAAATAATCCAGTGATCACTCATGGCCAATTTTCAAGGACGAATAATTTAATTTGGGCTGGGGATGTAGATCAGTATTCGGTATATGTTAGGATGTGCAAGGGCATGGATTAAATTCTAACCACCATGAAAGTAAAACATAAAAAGTCAAAATTTGGGGGCTGGGGAGATAGCTCAACAGTCTCAGTGCCTGCCTGGCAAGTGCAAGGACCCAGGTTCAATCCCTGGTACCTCATGCCATGCCAGTCCCAGAACCCCTGAAACTGTCATGGGTTTGACAGTTTCATGACCAGTTTCAGTGTATTGGCCCTGAAACTGGTCATGGTAACTCATGCTTGTAATCCTAACACTGGGGAGGCTGAGACATGAGCATCACTATGAGCCCAAGCTGCATAGTGAGACCCTGTGCCAAGTAAATAAGTAAATAATTAATTAAAATAATTTTTAAAAATTAAAAATTTAATTTTAAGGATGGAACACTATCTCAAAAACTTAACAGGTTAGACCCCCTAGCTGCAAGCCTTACTTACAGCTGAGTCACCTGGCTCATTACCCTGACTCTACGAACTATGGTCAGGCCAAAAGGGGCATCCTTTGTCTGTACAGCTCACCCTAGTACTTTGTTGCACTTGAAAAACATCAGCACTCAACCTAGTTGAATCTTTCTCACTTTTCTACTATCTCCCTGGCAGTACAACACGGGCCAGGGAGATAGCTCAGTAGAATAAGTGCTTGCCTGATAAACTCAGGGTCCTGAGTTCAATCCCCAGTACCGAGAAAACAAACAAACAAAAAAATAAAGTACAACATCACCTCCTACCAAAAGTTCTTCTGAATGGTCTCATCTGAAATAAAAATAGTGTTGTATTATGTTCTACCAAATTTCTCTGCTTACTTGTGAAAGAATAATGATGAAATTATTAGATTTCATAATTATGAGATCATCATGGACAAGCTCAAAAAGAAAGTTAAAAAGTATTTTGAAATAAATGAAGTAAAAATTAGCATTATGTCACTAACTTAGCACTTAGGGGAAAATGCATAGCACCAAAGGGTCACATTAGAAAAGGAAGATGAAAGATTCAAGGCAACTACATCAGCATCACCTTAAGAAAATGAGTAAGAAAAGCAAATAAAATTCAAAGTAAATAGAAAGAGAAGCTATAAGCATCAAAGAAGAAGCAGATGAAATGGAAAAAGTGAAACAATAGAAAGCACAAATCCATGAATACAATGAGTGATTCTTTAAAAATATCAGCAAATTTATTTCAAAAAAATCTATCATCTGGAAAAATCAAAGACAAAAAGAAAGGAAATGAATGAACACTACTGAACATGAAAAGTGACAATACTATACTTTGTAAAATATAAAAATGATATTAGGAGAAATATTATGTACACTTTAGGCAAAAATTTGACAATCTATGTGATGTAAGCAAATTTCTAGAAAGACATAAATTGCTTCAGTTCATTTCAGATAGAATGGTAACACAAACATAAATATTCCTATAGATAATAAGGAAATTAAATTTATAATTGAAAACTTACCCACAAAAATTCCAGACTTAAATACCTTCATTCTTGAATTATATTTTTGAAAGCATAATACCAATTCTTTACAAACTTCAGAAAGTCAAAAGGAAAGTAACTCTCTCTATAAGGCAATACTATTTCATATAAAAGCCATACAACGATATTATAGAAAAAGAAACTTATGATGGTTGTTAGAATATAATTTTCTTCTATAATGACTTTGTGTGTGTATATTTTGTTCTGTTTTTTGTTTTTCTGTTGTTATTTTTTTTTTTTTTTTTTTTTTTTGGTACTGGATATTGAACTCAGGACCTTGTTCTTGTCAGGCAAGCACTTATTCTACTGAGCTATCTCCCTGACCCCTTGTATGAGTGTTTTAAATCAAAGTAATTCAAAAGTGGTCTCATAGATGGTAATCATGAATATAGATACAAATAAATCTTCCACAGGAAATTTTGAAAATCAAATTCAATGGTATGTATAAAGAATATGACCCACCTAAGGTTTATTCCATGAGTGCAAGATTGGTTTACTTTTGACAATAGGTCAATTTAATTCATTATATTAACATACTTAACAAAATAAAAGGCATATAATCATTTTATTATATATTAAAAATTATTTTAAATTTCTATATTCTTTCTAAAAATATATCAAAAACCATACATCTTCACTGTCTGAATCTTACAGTGATGTAAGACAAAGCTTTGACTCCAGCTACAAAATGGTGGTGCCTGCTTTAACAGTTCTAATCTATATCACATGACAGATTCTGTTTAAGGCAATAAAGCAAGAACTAAAGATTAACACTCATATAAATTGTAGGCTGGGTTGGTGATACAAGCCTGTAATTTCAGCATGGTGGGAGGGTGAGCAGGAAGATCTCTGAGAGTAAAAACTGGCCTTTCCCCCCACAAACAAACGAAAACTTCAATTGGAAACAAAATAAATTTTATTGATTTACTGATAACATGATTGTATAGATAAAAAAATCAGATGCAACCTACAAAATCTCAATTGAATGTGAGAAATTAGAAATTGATATGAAAAGCTATTTGCAAAAACATAAAAACATGAAATAATTATGCATACATATATGGTACAGAACAAAAAATGTGAAAAGTCCCTGGCTTGAAAACTTAAAAATACCTAAACAAATAGACATATCATAATCATGGGCTGAACATTCTTACTGTTAAATGTTCATAGCGAGATGTATTTTAACTGTAATCCTAATAAAAATTCCAGCACATGTGTAAAATTGACAAGCAGATTCTAAATTTCACATAAAATTCAAAAGACTGAGAAAAACAAAAGCACAGTTTGAAAAAAGTGAGATTTTAACACTCTCTGAGTCTAAGACATTATTATAAAAGCCACAGAAATCAAGATGCTATGATACAGGCATGATAATCAATAAACAAATAAATGGAGCAGAGGAGTCTACACAGATATGGGTAATTTGGTAAGTGCAAAGATGATTCAGTGTAGAAATGGAAAGATTTTTAAATGTGGTGCTGGGAACATCTCAATATTCACACACCAAGGCATGATCATCAACCCATGTATTACACCGTACTAAAAATTTAACTTAAAATGCATCATAAATACCAAACGTAACTATAAAACTTCACAAAGACAATGTATGCTTCATGAATTTGGGCCAGTTGAAGACTTTTGCTAGGCACTGCATTTACAGCAGCTCCTGTATGAAAAAAATCATACATCGAATTTCATTAAATTTTAAAAGTGTTTTTCTTCACACATCATTAGAAAAAGAATTAAAATACAATGCACAGCCCTGGAGGGCATTTTTATGAAGAATATACTGACAAAGGTGTTGTATCCAGAAGTATAGAGAACTCAAAACTCAGTAGTGAGAAAGAAAAAAATGGACAAGAGATTTGAACAGGTATAACCAAAAGAAATGTGTGATACAGAAAGAAGTACATAGAAAGGTGTATGATATCAGTGGTTATCAGAATAAATTAAACTATTTCAGGGTTTGTGAATGGCTAAAATTTAGTGCATGAACTCATGGTAAGCGTTGCCATGATACGGAGCAACTGGAATTCTCCCATGAGATGTGATCACAAAATACAGAGAAGGTTTAAATTTTGAAAACATTATTATAGTAAAAGACACATTGCCCTCCTCAAAATATTCCCCCTTGATTTAAATGCACTTATCCCATCTACTTTACCATTTTCTGAAGCAGTTCTGGAAGTCCTCTTTCATGAGTATCTTTTCCTGGCTGCCCCAATGTGCAGATCAATTCAAAACGTTTATAGCAGTTTCTGTCAAATAAAACATTTTTAAAATAAAAATATTATGACAAATTCTCACCCATCTTATTCACCCTATTTGGCACCATGAAAATCTTGTTTCTTCCTCAAAGTGAAAATGATCATGAAAGGTAAACATCTTGAATGGATTGGAGGCATCAAGGTAGCCACAACAGCTCAACTACAGACACCCAGGAAAGAGGGCTTGAAGCAGAGAACTGCTTCAGAAAGTGGCGAAGACGACTGTATAGTTGCTAGATGTGAGGGGGAAGTATTTTGACTTGGATTATGGGAATGTGTCTTTTACTGTAATGAATATTTTAATTAAAACATTTGATGCATTGTTTGCTCACGCCTCATGCATTGCTTGTGAGCATAACCACCTTAAAACAGTTTTCTTAAAAGCTGAACTATAAATACACAATTGCCATATATTCCAGCAGTCTCAGTCTAGGTAACATAGCTGCTTCTACATGCATATGCGCACAACACACACATGGATGTGTACAGCATATTAACTTACATTTGTTGGAAATTGTCAGTGACTCAGATGCCTTTCAAAAGGTAACTGGAAAAGATGCTTAGTATTTTGTAATAAAGTAGAATTCTACTATCTAATGAATAGGACCATTCCTTTTTGTTTCGATGTGATCCTTAACACATATACATATATTTTTACTCTGAGAAATGACAAAGGTAATAATACTTAATGTATTAACTGTTGTTATTCTTCTATTACGTTGTTATGAAATTTTGCTTTACTTTTTTTCATAAAACAAAAATAATAAATATATAAATTAAATTATATTTATATAATTGAGTTAAAGAAATCAGATTCCACCAAAAGAGTCACCCATGCAAAATACCCAATGCTCTTCCCTTAGCCAGTGGGATTCAGAAATGGTATTTTTGTCCATTATACCATGATATAAAGGATTTGGTAAGAATCAACACCATTTGACTGTGCTTTCAGACACTAGTTTATTTTCTGGTATGCATTTTTTATTTTTGAAATAATACTAAATTATAATAAAAACACATTAGAAATGATACAAAATTTTACTAATCAAGTAACAGTAATTCAACAACAGTTGCTGTATTGCATGATGTTATTTTCAAATTCATTGTTTAGGCTACCAGACATAAATGTGCAAAATTAGTTTAAAACAACAACAAAAAAGTTATAAGGATATTAAAAATAAAAAATACGAATAAAAAAATTAAGCATAAACTGCTCCTTTCAAAAGACCAGCAGAAATCGGCAGTACAATTATCCAAATTATCATGCATATATACATAAATCTATCTTTTTCCTTACTTTCTTTTGTCCTCTTCCTCATCCCAGTTTTCCCTTCCCACTGAACAGATTCTTTCCCATTTCACAGTATCTATTGTACCTTTCAGATTTTATCTACTTTTCCAGGTTCTCACACTAGCAACACAGTATGATGGTTGCACGTGTGAGTCTGATTTGAAATAAATCAGAAAATACTGACCAATACAGTCTCTAGTTGCATCCATTTAGCTGCAAAAGCCTCGAATTTATCATTTTTATATCTGAATAATAACCCATTGTATAAAAATGCCGTATCTTTTTATCTATGCCTCAGTGGATGAGGATTTGAGTTGTTTCAAAGGTATAGCTATGACAATTGCCCTGCTATAAACATGGGTGCACATATATCACTGTGGTATGATGATTTCAGTTCTTTTTGGAAAAATATCTAGGAGTGGAATCACTGGCTTTAATGAGACTTCCAATCCTAATTTTTGAGGAATCTCCACACAAATTTCCATAATGGTTGTACCTGCCTGCACTCCCAGGAACAGCAGAGAAGGGTTCCTTCTTCCCCTCAGCCCCTCCAGCATTTGTTATTGGTTGAATTCTTGATGATAGTCATTCTTTCTGGTGTAAGATGGTATCTCAGCATTGTTTTAATTTGCATCTCCTGACATTTCAGAATTACATAATTTTATTTGTCATCTGTTGTGCTACTCACATTTCTTTGGACACTACCACTACTGCCACAAAACAATTTTGAGAATTGACTCAGACGCTGCTTAGGAGCTGCTAGACCCACGAACAGAACAGATCAATCATTCCAAAGCATAGCCCTTGAGTTGTAATTTGGATGCTTCTAGCTGGCAGTGAGGAAAAACTTAGTCCCCTAAAGATGACCCACAAAATATATAAAATCCATCATCTCCCCACAGACTACCATGATCAGAAACCTCTAGAATTAAGTTCTGTAGAAACACAACTTAGCCCTCCATCCCCACCCAATCAATTCTCCTTTATTCTTTGCTTAGAATTCGAAGCGCAGACAGCTACTCCTATTCATGGTTGGAATAAAATCTGCGACATGTTTACCTCCCTCACCTACAAGTTTCTTCTTTACTTCTCCAGTTTGACCTATGAGTTATTTCTTATGTAACCTTCAAGACCAGGCCTGATATCTAATTATCTTCTCAACAATATTTTTATGCCTTATTTCTCATTAAGACGCTGCACTGAAGCACTGAATTCATCCTGAGAGAATGCCTTTCTGTGGTCAACGCTTAGCACTATCTCGCAATCCATCTCTGCTTTGTGAAGAGGACAAACCCAGCAGCTCTCCTCAGTCTTCTACATCACTGCACTCTCTTTGGAATCCCTTAGTTGTCACCTTTGGGGATTGGAATTTTTTCAGGAGCAGTTTCTGCACAAGATTTCTTTGTACCTCTCCCAGCCCAGGCAGCTGATGTAACATTTCACATTCCTAAAAGTATCATTACCAGCCCTGCAGTCTCCAATCCCTATTGCTTATGTCCAGCTCAACCTACTGAGCTCATCATCAGCTCTGAAGTTTAAGTAGAAAAGTGAGAGAATTCTCAGCCCAGAGCTGTAAGCCTAAATAAGTGGGACAGATATTTCTACATAGCCTGTTAGCACCTGAGATATTCCCGAGGATCCAGAGACTCTAGGATATTTCAACAATGTCAATTTAGTATTTGTTTGTCTGTCTTCATGTCTTACTCTTCATGAATAAGGAGATGAGTGGAAAAGGCCCCCCAAAATGAAAAAGAACCAAAAAGATGGGTGGGGAGGACAAAACGCTTGCTTCTCTTTTTCTTCCTCCTTGAGCTGTTCTGAGAAACTTGAGTCACGGCTCCCCAGCTTTGCCCATCTCTGGACTTCTTCTTTGTTAGCACTGCCAAGTATTTGACAGTTTCTGAGAGATTATTTTCAGTGGAAATATGACCAAAAGTTTCAGGGAAGCGTATAAGTTTCTAAGAAGTTGGAGTGTAAGACAGGATTCAGTGTGTGTGGAAAGGAATATTTTAAACAAATCCAGTTTAAGATCACAGCTGTATCCAAAGGTGATTAATGGTATTTAAGAATTAGCGAGAAAGATACGAAGGGGCACAAAAGTGTTTATTTTAAAGACGAAGCAGAGATTAAGCTGCTGACATGTTTAAAGAGACTATTCTGTTTCGATAGAACTCTTCCTCTCTCTCTCTTTTCTTTTTATCCTTGTTATTTTCATTTTAATCATGTACATGCCACAGTAAACCACTCCCCTTAACCTTACACATGGCAGTGACCAAGTGAGCTCAACCTTGGGCTCAATTGGAGGCTTATTTTAATAAAAATAGCCAAAGGTTCTGAAACATACTTAAGTTATAAAGCTAACGCATCACCTGAATTTCCTCCTCAATTTTTTTCTTCTCCAATTTATACCTACTTCAGTTTATACCTACCTCTCTTCCTGTGATGACCAGAACCTTTAGCTTAGTGTGGAATGCACGCAACTCTGAAGATGGAAACCATCACTATTTCTATTGTTTCTTCACTGCCAGCCATGTGATATTTTTTTTAATGTAGAAGACTTCATTCTAGTGTATGCTCTCACTGTGACATTCCTAAACATAAGAACCCTGAGATCTGGATCTTTCCATTCCTACTTGATTTTAAAACCATAGGATGCATCAGGAATCTTATTCCTAAGGTAGTATTTTCTCATTCTTTTATCTATAACTCCCTAACTTAGTCAAATCAGTCACTACAGAAAAAAATAATACTACATAAGGGGATTTGGAAAAAGTGAATATTTAAGAACATTCAGCGATCCCTGTTATACTCAGACACAGAATTTTAGGATTTCAAACAATCTTAGGAAATGTGGCCCAGTTTATGCCAATGACACCAGTTTTTGAGTTAGTGGGGGATGTTGGACCTCATGTTCATACTCTTTGAATGCTGGCAATATCAGAGGCAGGGCTGGGGCTCCAGGTGATGTGACTCATGTCGCATACTTTCCATGAAGCCCATGCACACACTGCCTGGAGGTATCCTCACTCATTAGTTCAGCGCAAGCTTTGTGCCCATCTGGGAAAAACATGGCACCCTGTATTGAAAGTGTCCTTAGACTTGACAGCTGCAGCTGTGAGCGGTCAGGTCAAATGCACTGAGCCCTTTGGGAAATGGCCCAAACCAATCGTGCAGAGTCTACCAGCAGCACTGAAACCACCAACAAACATCAAACCTCTTGGGAGAGATCTGTAATGACCATTGGTTCTATTTTTTTTCAGAGAAGTGTTTGCTTTCTCGAGCCCTAGACCCTTTTAAGGCTCTCAGTCCTACCCCTTAACCTCAGCCCTAGAAAAATTGATCTTTAAAAAGCTAGTACTTGATGAGGAAGAAAAGAAAGTCTTTGAAGAGCATACTGCACCACTGCCTTTACTAGAGTCATGGCTAATCAACTAAAGACTTTAGATGACTTGAGGGCAGAGGAATTTAGGTTTCATTATGTCAGTCACCCCAGGCTGTGTGGTCAGATCATTTCCTGGTAGCACTCTCTTTCCCTGAGGGATCACCTGTTTCAGTACACTGAACTTGCCCAATAGGTTGTCAGACTTTACACTGCTTCTCAGGACTTGAGCTAAACTCTGGGGAACGTAAATTGAGTACTGTCACGTAAAAGATAGGAGAAAATAGGAGGTAGCATAAACAACAGTGATGTAAGCTACACAACTGCAGAAGTTTTCTGGGGAAGATTTTGAAAAATAGAGCAGATATTTTAATTTCCACAAATAGTTTAAGATCAAGATCAAGATGGGCAGAATAGACTAAAACTATAGAGAATTAAGACAAAAATGGGTTGATCTAGTTCATTTCCTTGTCTTTCAACACCTTGAGATGTATAAGAGAAGGAGGTTCTTGCTAATTTCTCCAAGACAAAAATTCTAAAGGCATATTTTCCCTCAAGGTTTATCCATCTTTTTGCTTGTGGACTATCTGAACCCCAAACATCACAATGTACTCACATTCTAAACCTGTTTATTGATGTTCATGTTTACAATTTTGCTTGCCTCTTTAAGTGCAAGCTCAAGGCTTCTCCAGCCATCATTTTAAATGACCCAGCTTCTCTCTGACTCTGTCTGTCCACTACTGAATCTTGCCCATTCAGCACTTTGGCCTCTGCCTACTTATACTCAGTCATGATGGAGTTAGAAAGAAACAGGCCGAGCCTGCCTTTTGAGCCCTGAGCTTTCTCCAATCTATTTTCTTTCTTGTAGTGTAATGACCGTCTTGTACTTAGCAGCTCTTAAACAAAACTACTTTTCTCAGAATACAAAGATTAGCACCTCCTCTCCACTGTTAAGGCTTTGAAAATAATTTAGGTCAAATCATTAGTCCCTGAAAACTGAGTTTATAGGTGAATCAACTGAATTTTACCCACAGTGATACAATTTTTTATTTCAAAATCTCATTCCTCTCTTACAGTCTCCCAGTGAGGAAGCACAGAGACATAGTACAGGGACCTAAGGTCCCAAATAAGGGAAGCATTTGTGCACAGTGATTGCAGTAGCTTTCCTTTCATTCAGAGTGAAACTATCCTGCATATGATGACTTGCAAGGCCTCAAGCAATGTGTCTTCTTTCTGTCTCATATCCTACCATTCTCAGATTCTTCATTCCTCTCACAGCTTTTGCTAATGAGTAATTTTTCAAAAGTTCAAAAATATCTTCATAAAAATATAAATTCAGTTAATTAATTCATCATTGAGAAACCAATTAAGATTGTTCCAAAAGAGAGTTTGACAAGCAGTAGTAATCTAAATCTATATAGAGGCCAATATAGATTCTGATGAAAACATGCTAATAGATGAAAAACTGGTTACTATTACATTGAAATAAAATGTTAGGATCAATAAAATGACAAAGCTGTATCAAGAATGATCAGAAAACAAAGAAGGCACTCAGTGGTCTAAGCGCCTGCCTGGCAAGCACAAGGACCTGAGTTTAATGCCTGGTACTGTATGCTGTGTTGGCCCCAGAATGGCAGACCCACTGTGCCAGCCCCAAAACCGGGCATGGTGGCACACAGGATCAAAGAACACATGCTGGCCCAACTCTTAAGTAAGGCTTGTAAATCCAGTGCTGGGGAGGCAGAGACAGGAGGAACACTGTAAGTCTTAACTGCATAGAGAGACTCTATATCAAATAAATAAATAAATAAATAAATAAATATTTTTTAAATCAAACAAGATACAAATTAATAAAGTTAAAAATAAAAGAAGAGATAGCACTACTAAATTTGCATAAGTAAAAACTTACGAAGGAGTACTACAAACATCAGGATTCTAACAAATTAGATAAACTACATGAAATAAATTCTTAGACCTAAAACTTACACAAAAGATTTAGGAAAAGTTAATACATCAATGACAAATAAAATAGTTGAATAAGTAAATTATTAGTAAATTGAAATCTACCAAAAATTCAAAGAAAAATTAATACAAATCTTTCAGAAACTCTTCCAAAAAATACAAATCAAAAAACACATCTTAACTAAGTAATGTCAGAATACACAAAGAAATCCTCAACACAAAGATGTCAAAAGAAAGTTAAATGACATACCTATATCTCTTATGAATATAATAAGAAAAATGTTCAACAAAACAGTAGCCAACCAAATCAACTTAAAAAAGAGTACATACTAAAATCAAATGAGGGTCTTATCAGAAAGGCAATGTTACTTTACCATAAATACACTTAATCTCATACACTATATTAATATAACAAGTCAAAAACCATATAGTTATTGCAATAGTTACAGAAAAAATGTTGAGAAGAACCCAATACTCTCTCATGGTAAAAATAACCAACAATCTAGGAATTGAAGCAAGCCATCTCAGCTTGATATTGACCATCTTGGGGACTTACAAGCTAATATCATACTTAACAAGTAAGAGAATGAATATTTCCTATATAAAATCAGGGTCAATATAAAAGTGCCCCTTCTTGAAACTTCTATTCAATATTTGAGAGTTTAATTCAAGAAAATTAGGCATGCAAAAGAAATGAGAAGCATCTAGATTGGAAAAGAAAAAGTGAACCTATCCCTATTCATAAATTGCAACATTTTGCATTTAAAAACTCCTAATGAATCATTTCAAATACTATTAAAACTAGTACATAAATTTACCAAGGCTTCAGGATACAAAATGAATGTGAAAAATCACTCACATTTTTAAATACTAGCGGTAGAAGTTCTGAAACTAAAACTAATGAAGCAACTTTGTTTATGACAGTATTTTAAAAATGCTTAAAGAGCATAGACTCTGTTAGTCAGCTTGTTGTTACTGTGGCAAAGTACCTGTGAACACCAATTTAAAAAAGTAAATTTATTTGGCTCATAGTTTCAGAGATGTCAGTTCATAATCATCTGGTGCCATTGCTGCTGAACCTTGGACATAAAAATCATAATGGAAGCATGTGGTGGAAAAACATTGCTCTCCTTATGGCAACCTGGAAAGGGAGAGAAAGAGAGACAGACAGACAGACAGACAGACAGACAGACAGACAGACAGACGGAGACTGTGGTGGCAAGCTTATTCCTTCTCCCCCTTCCTTCAAGCCAGACCTCAACCCTATCATATGGTGCTACCCACTTATGAGGTGATGTCCTCCCTCAGTTTGTTGTCTCACATGCCAAGTGCATCTGGAAACATCCTCACAGACACACACTTAAGTGTGCTACACTAATTTCCTAGAAATTTCTCACTCCAAACAAGTTGACAAGATTATCCATTACAAAGGCATGCACGAAAAATGACAAGGAAAACCTAATAATGGGTCAGATTACTTAATATTGCTGAAACAATGACATTAACCAACTTTATGTTCAGATATGAAACTACCTCTATCAAGATATTAACTGTTATTTTACAGAAATTGAAACACTGATCCTTAAATTTATGTAGAAATGCAAAAGACTTAAAAAGATTAAAACAATATTGAAAACTAAGAATAAATTTGGATAACTCTCATGTCCACATTTCAAAACTTACTAAAAACTACAGCACAGTGTGAGACTCATATAAACCCGGACAGAGGTCAGTGAAATACAATTGAAATTTCATAAATAAACCCATACATTTATGACCAATTCATGTTCAACATGGATACAAAGATAATTCAACAGGAAAAGAAAAGCCTTTTGGTGGTAGAACAACTAAGTAACCACATGCAAAAAAAATGAATTTGGACATATACCATACTACATACATAAACAATAATTTAAAAAGAGAACTAATGTTAATTGTAAGAACTAAAACCACTAAGGCTTTCCGAAGAAAACAATGGAGTAAATCTTCATGGCTTTGTGTTAAGTAGTAGTTTCTTTGACACAACATCAAAAGCATAAGTAACAAAAGAAATATATTAAAATTGAAAATTTTGTTCAAATAGTATTATCAAGAAAGCAAAAAGACATGCCTCATAGTGAACTGCATAGTTCTAAGTCATACTTTTTAAAACAGACTTCTATTCAGCATGTATAAAGAATTCTTAAAATTCAATAAAAAGAAATGTTTTTCATTGGCGAAGAACTTAAATAGGCAGTGATCTAAGAAAGACAAAACAATCAATAAGTGCGTGCGAGTTCTCTCAGAATCAGTCATCACTAAGGAACTGTAAATCTAAAACACTCCAAGATGTCTCCTCATATTCTTTAAAAGAGCTATGACCAATGATAGATGACAACAAATGGTGGAAAGGATGGGCAAAATTAGAATCCTCATATGTTGTCAAAGGGCATTTAAAATGGTGTAACCACTTGGACAAACCATTTAATAGTTCCTAAATATAGTACACATAGGCTTATCATATGACCCAGAATTCATCCTCATAGGTAAACACCAAACAAAAGATAAAATATGTATCTGTACAAAAACTTGTATGTTTATAGAAAAATAATCCAGAACATCCAAGAAGGAGAATTAATCCAACTGTCCATCAATGGATAGACACTTAACCAAGCAAATTCACATGTGGGATATAAAAAATGAAGTAATAGTAGTACCTGGTACAACATGGATGAACCTTGGAAACATTGTGCTGAATTAAAAGAGCCACTTACAAAAGGGCATGTATTACACTATTACATTTGTAAAAAGTTCTCAAAACATGAAAATTTATAGTGATAGAAAACGAACTATAGTTTGCCTATCAATTGCTGATTTGGGAAATCATATAAAGAAATAGGGAGGGGCCGCGGAGATGGCTCAGTGGAGTATGCACTTCCCTGGCAAGTGCAAGGGCCTGAGTTCAATCCCCGGTTCTGCAAAAAAGAAAGAAAGAAAGAAAGAAAGAAAGAAAGAAAGAAAGAAAGAAAGAAAGAAAGAAAGAAAGAAAGAAAGAAAGAAAGAA
>NW_004524711.1:6324005-6342380 GCF_000260255.1 Octodon degus | reverse complement strand
CCGGTTCTGCAAAAAAGAAAGAAAGAAAGAAAGAAAGAAAGAAAGAAAGAAAGAAAGAAAGAAAGAAAGAAAGAAAGAAAGAAAGAAAGAGGGAGGGAGAAATTATTGACAGCTGCCTTAGTTACTTTTCTCATCCCTGAGACAAAATCCCTGACACATACAAGTTAAAGGAGGAAAGGCAACTCACAGTTTGTAGAGCTTTCAGTCCACAGTCAGCTGGCTCCAAGGTAGGGTGGTGTAGCACTGGCCCATTGCAGAGGAGAAAGAGTTCATGGCAGGATGGGTAGGAGGCCACAGCAGCAGCAACCTGCTTTCCTTCTCTCCCTTTATGTTCCATCCAGGCCATAAGCCTATTGATTAGTGCCACCACCCCAAGGGTGGGGCTTCCATTATGCATACACAGAAATGTGCTCATTCCAACCAGTGGTCTAACTTATTGCCACACATCCTTAATCCTAGTATCAGATGCTCTAGATCCTGCCAGCTCCCAAAAGCCCCACTCATGAATGCATGAGCCTTGGGGGGGGGGGGCAGATATCTAGACAGAAGCCTCAACAGTAGTCAGAGGGTTTCTTGGCTTTGAGACAGAACAAAAGTGGTCCAAAATTAGATTGTGATGCCATTTGCACAGTCCTAAGACTATTCTGAACAGCACTGATGTATAAATTTTAAATGAGTGAATGTGTAATATAAAATTGTTTTTCAATAAAGCTGGTTAAAATGCATTGGTTGTGCTATCTTTTCTACAGGGTAGAATGCAGTTATATCACCACAGGACAGTATTCATTGTATTTCTCTGGGAAAGATAATTTGAATTTCCATTGTTTTCTCTCTTTTTTCCCTCCCAGTACTGACGATTGAAACCAAGACCTCATACTGAGCAGTATCCCAATCTCCCTTGCTTTGCTATGAAACAGAGTATCCTTATGTTACTACATTACCCAGACTAGGATTGAATTTGTGCTCTTCCTGCCTCAACTTCCTAAAATACTGCAAATGCAGAGTCTGCCCACTCACCTGACTTACAATTTGGTGGGGTTTTTTACAAGCTCAATTTTACCTCTAAACAGATATAAAATAATTGATATGATAGAAATTCAAATGGGATTATCTCAGTTTAACAAAGTAATCCCTAGGGAATACAATCGCTAGCTCTCAGCTGAAAGAACACTTGTTCATTTCTAAATCTTGGGCAATTTTCTTTGAAAACTCCAGCCAATTCTTACCACAGTATTTTTCCCTTTCTATTCCCTGCCCTTCACATATACCTTAACCTGATTCATTTTCTCTTTTAATTTCAGTTTCTGTTAAAAAAAAATCACCCTCTCCTAAAAGCTTCCCTAAAAACAAGCATTAGCTACCTATTGCTATTTCATGAATTGTGTTCATTAAATAACACATAACTTTAAAAAAGCAGTGTATATTGATTCACAGTGTCCCCCACTCAGGAATCTAGGCTCAGATTGCCTGGGTGGCTAGTTCAGGGTCTCTCCACCCACAGTAGGCAGGATGTTGTCAGAGTTACAGTCATCTGAAGGCTTGACTGGGGCCAGGGGTCAATTTTTACATGATTCTTGTCCATGAAATAAATGATCCCAGTAAAACAGGAGGCAGACACAGTGACTTTATAGCCTCTGACCTCATATACCACTACTTCTACTTTACTTTATTTGTTAGAAGTCACTAAACCCAGCTCACACTCCAAGGATGTGGAATTGGACTCCATCCTTCAAAGAAAAGGTTAAAAAATTCTTTGGAGACCTATTTCAATGCCGCATCTCACTCATACACAAACACATCCTCTTGCCTCTTGTCACATAATCTCCATTGCCTTAGTCAATTTTTTTTCTGCTGAATAACTGATTATATTGTGTGTGTCAATTATTGTGTTCTCCACTATCATATATGACCTATGAAAGTAGGAATGCTATATTAATCACACTGAATATTCAACACCAGGAGTAGAATCAGAAACAGAAAAAAAAAAGAAAAGAAAAGAAAAGAATCAGAGTAAACCAAAGATTATTTTGTTTCCTAGGTTAAGTGATCATAGAGATGAGATAAGGGGT
Source organism: Octodon degus (assembly GCF_000260255.1). Lineage (NCBI taxonomy): Eukaryota > Metazoa > Chordata > Mammalia > Rodentia > Octodontidae > Octodon > Octodon degus. The sequence goes on along the minus strand of NW_004524711.1, from coordinate 6,340,311 downwards.
TACAGAAGCAGAGCAAGCCTGGGAAACTAGTTATCATGACCCTTAACCTAATATATTCCCCAGTATTTTACCTTAAAGGAATTTTAATGGTTGACTCTAAATCTACTGTGATTCTGGGTGAGGAGATCTTGTCCTCCATGAAACCACTGCATTTGAAGCCTCTTCCATGCTTGCCAGATCCAAAACAAGCCCTACTGATAAAAATTTAGTACTCTTTCTCAGCTACATGCACAAACCAAACCCCTCCCACCTTTGAAGAGCCAGCACCACCACCAGGTGGGATGAGCCATGGCTGATAGCTCAATATTTCCTTCCATGCTTATAAAAGAGAAGATAGAAACCACTAAAGCAGTCTGGAGCCCAGGGTTTATTGCAAGCATTTTATCTGGGTTTAGGCATAAGAGACCTTGAATGCTACTTACATTATTCACTCTTACTTATCCAAGATTCCACAGCATTTTAAAAGCCAAATATTGGTGCTACTTGGCTCTGGAGAATAAGGAAATCCACATGCAATTAGGAAGCAAACAGTAATGGAAAGTACACAGGACTGGGAATCCACAGCACACCACTCATTTGCTGAAAACCTTATTTTCCATACCTATGAAATGGCAAGGTGGGGGCTGAGGACGATACAGATAACTTCAAATTTCAGCTCAGTCTACTAGTTTAGAAGCTTAGTAGTGGCTTAATAACCCGTGGATCATCTTGCCAACTTTTTGCCAATAGTTTCAATGAGCACAATGTCTTTGGTTGGACCTGAATTTCTACCTGCCTTCTCTAAACTCTTAGAAGAAGGATGAGAAGATTATACAAAAGGGAGAGAAAGGCATATCTCCACTGTAGGACAGAGAAAAGTGGTCGGAGTTACTGAAGCCAAACTGTCTGCTTCACAAAAGTAGGAGGCACAATATCACTTCAGTTCTGGAGAACAGAAATTGCAGGTCTTGTTTTTTGCCTGGTCACTGTGGAATTAGAGACACCAACTCCATCAAACTTAGCCCAAAGGTGAATTAACAGCATGGCAGGTAGATCATCTCACCACTCTCCTTGATGTCCTTTATTGAAGCTTCTAAGTCAAGTTCATGGAAGCCCTGATCTTCGAGAACCACCTGATTAAACCTGGTGTCCTGATAATAGGACAGACAGTAGTGGGGTGGAATGGGGACAAGGAGTTGGTGTTTATCCTCTAATTATTTTGCAGGAGGAATGGATAGCTTAAGACTTTCCATCTGTGTGTTTGCCTCTGCAGAGCTGTGAAACAGCATTCTCCAAACAATAAGAGCGATGATGAAGAGGAAAACAATGGCTACTTTGTTTGAGCCCTGGTTCCAGGAAACTTGTCTCCAATGTGACAGCAGAAGGAAAGGACATTCCTGTCTCTTCAGGAATGCCTGGGAAATCGCATTCTGGCTAAAGGTTTGGGTTGTAGGGTTGCCACATTTCAATCAAAAGCTCTTTTAGCCAAGAAGAGGAGGAATAAAGAAAATATATTGGGTGGCCAGAAATAAGTACAAGAACATAAAGCTCAGTGTTTCAGTTTGCAGCCTGTGAAACTTATATACCAAAGCTGGCAAACTGCAGAACTGAGAATTGGAAAAGATCTCAGAGATGGACTTCAAGACCTTCCTGTTTTGGATGAGAAAAACAACACAGAGAAGTTAAGGGACACATTCCAGTCCAGTAGTGTGAAAATCACACAGTGGTCAGGAGACCTGCCAATAGTTGATGTTGAATGGACGGGACTGAAGAATGAAAGCAAAATCAAAGTGCTGGCTTTAAATGATTTTGGGGAACTGTGATGAATTGACAGCACTGAGTGACAATCAGGAGGGTCACAATGAACATAGGGTCCAAGATGTTCCTAGATTTCTATCTTGGGAGACTGGGTACATACTGGTGTCACTTATTAAGATAGGAAGCGCCAGTGGAAACCAGTCAAGAGTTTGAAACTATGCCTTATTTGACTGGAAAATTCATTTACAATGTTCAATAATCAGTTAAACTTGGACTTAGAAGGGTAATGACATGAGAAATGACAAAATGCAGGTGACAACCCATGGAAGTGGATGAAGGGTATTAGAGAAGGAATTTGGAAATGAGAGGGGAGCACAGCATACTGGAAGAACTGAGGTTCAAGAGAAGCAGAGCAGGTGACAAATTGGAGAAACTGAGTTAATCAGAGGAGAGGAGAAAAATCTGCACTGGGGATATAAGGACCAAACGTAGCTCAGTATAACCCCCAGAGACTGTAAAACCCACATCTGCTTCACCAGGCTCTGGGACCTCTCCCTGTCTCTTGGTCAGGATGAAGCAGGAAAATCTCCAGCCCATTAGCTCTGCTTTGTTTTCTTCGAGGTCCTAGTAAAACTGTGAGTTTCCAAAACTGAAGCCAGTGCTCCAAGACACAGCCTATGTAGATATCTGGAGAACTAGCCTTCCTTCAGAGTCCCTGAGTGCTCTATGCACTCCGTTTTCTGAGTTCTTCACTGGGGTCTGGTGTGCAGATGTGTCTTTCTCTTTAGGCCAGTGAATGCTCCATTGGAGCTATTAAATCTGAACCCCCTGAACCTGCTTGGAAAACTTAGGGCTTTGCAGAAAAAGTAATAGGCAATAAGGTTAAGAGAAAGAATAGAGATGAGCAAGAAAAACCAGGTAAAAGAAACAAATAAAATCAGTGCCTTCTAACCCTCAGTTTCTTTCAGAATTCAGTAAGGCATCATTAACAAATAAATAAGTACTTTCTATGTGACTTCGTATCAGTTAAAATCTGATAGTATGATTTCCAAAGAAATTTTAAGCCTCTAGATTTGTTAAACCAAGAGAAGGTGTAACACAAACAGCATGACAAAAAGGCCAGATCTTCAAATGAGCCCTGTAAATTGATGATTCCTCATCAATGGAAGTATGGGGAAGTGGAAGTGAGGACACTGGAGTAAAAGTAAGAAACCTATTTCTAAACTTGGTCCTGTGCCTCAGGAATTGAAGGCACAGCAGTCCCTCACTGTTTCATGATTTTGACTTTCGTGGGCTCACTGTTCATGGATTTTCAAAAAATATTAATTTAAATTATTTATCACAGATTTTTCACTATATCACAGGATCTTGCAGTACCATACTGTATGTGTATATTGTTAAAATTATGTAGGCTTACAAGTTAGAAAATGGTTAAGAACACTAGAAGTGTTTTTACAAGTGTGGGAAAGGTTTATAAGAGTGTGGGAAGCATTTATAAAACCTTAAAATATATATAAATATTAAAATACATACAACTATTTTCACTTATTACAGGGGTATTTGAAGCATAACCTCTCCAATAAGTGAGGGATCAATGTATTTCCATGCAAAAAATGTTTCAAATATTTCCCGGAAGTATGGAAAATCACTTGCATAAAGCATTGGATTCAATGCCAAACACTGTGCATTCATGCACTCATGCGCGCGCGCGCGCGCGCGCGCACACACACACACACACACACACACACACACACACACGCAGAGTTTCCTGAGCAAATAAATGATCAAGGCTCCTTGGGCCTTATAATTGACCACTTAAGACATCATTCCTACTGAAGTGAAGATAATAAACAAGAATACAATACTACTTGGAATGAAAAAGGAGAGAAAACAAGACATGGAAGAAAGAATAGATTTTGCAAGATGAATATGATTTTTCATGTGCATAGTTAATGTAAAATGTTTTAGGTTAACAATTATGTTACAAGAAAAAGCATGGTCAAATAAAGGACAAACTGGTGTTAGCGATCCCCCAAGCCCTTAATTTTCACTCTAGGTGGAAACATGCAGGAGTGACAAATAAGACTAGACGCGTAAGAAGCAGCTCAGCAAACTCCCTTGATGGGAGTGGGGAGCCATTGGAGACTGTTGTTTATGAGAGTGCAGTCGGAGGGCACCTTCTGAAGAACAAAATTCTTAGACACTGCTAACCCACTGAGTGGAAATACAAATCTGAACTCTCAGGAAGCTGCATCGGTTACTTGTATTCTGTGACCTCTGCTCTTTCATCTGCACAAGGACTGGAGCAAGATGGCATCACAAGATTTCAGCCTGCTCTAACATTCTATCCCACGTTTAACTAGATGTAGGTGAATGGAGATCAACTTGGCAATTTTGAAGACAGGTAAGTGCCACCATATTGGATGAGAGTGCTGGAGGATACCTGGAAGAGTTTGGCACTGGTTGTGTGATATTTTTAAAGTAATTGTATGTGTTTTAAGATTTTTGACAATCCATTCTCATTTGGCCAGTTACTAAATTACTGCTCTTAGCATTCATAAGAGAAGTTATATCCTATCTATTCCTTACATTCCCTCACATAAGGAGGTGTCTGTATATGTCCTTCTATGTCCTTGCTGACATATAGAAGCCTAATGCATATTCCATGAATACATTCAAGAATCCTAAAGCTGACTGCATCACAAAAAAACAGGAGCAAAATACTCAAGTGTTTAGCATAACAGGATTTAAGAACAAACATCTAGTTCTTTCTTTTTCTCTTGGAAGACTGCCATCCCTAGCTGTCCCCCGCCTTCCCTTGCACTGGCTTTCTCCAGTTCTGGCTTTTCCAAAGCATTTCAAGAATGATTGCCATTCTTAGTGATACCTGTTCATTTTTTTCAAAATAAAAAGTTGTGCAAAGAATGCAAAAAATGCACAAGTATGCATTGATCTCAAGAAATCAGGACTGTCTCAGAACATTATCTCCATAATTTTCCACTGTGGGTTCCCAGATGGGTTGGATGGTGCTCATTCCATGTCTTGCCTAGCCAGCTACTTAGGAGGTATGGAAAATAAAAGTGTCCAGTCTGGAATCTCAGACCTATGAATTGCCAAGGCCTGGTAGGTTTTCCCCAAATCTAATCTTTATCCTTAAAGAGGTCTGCTGTGCCAGGGACCCATCATCTTGATTACAGCTCAACAATCTAGCCCGCCTTGGCAGGGCATGCTCACACCAAGCTTGAATGCAGTGGAGTCTTAGGGGGAAAAAAAGAGGATTAAGTACTTCTTGTTACTTCTTGTCCTCCCTGACACAGTTCACTGGACTCTAACACTTGGTTTGGGGAAGAATTATATCCTGAAGCCATCTGGCAAGACAAAGGAAATATCCTTTCAAATTTGGCTTTCCTCTGGAGTACTTGACCAAGATAGATTCAGGCTTATCTCTCATACACACAAAAAAAAAATAGAATACACCATGGTTTCTGAGGGTACACAGTTGCAGGGTAGTGGGGGCAGAAGGAGAGAGATTATAAAAGTAGAAAGGTTCTTTTGCTTCCTCTTCTCTCTTACTTGCAGGCTTACCTGTACTACAGCTTACAAAGTTCCTCATTCCACATTGGTAATGTAGGAGTGAGGCCAAAACAAGAAGCAGTGAGAATTTGAGTGGTACTGATATGGACATTATGTACCATGAAGTCCTCAGTAAAAAGGCCCTTGATTGAGCTTTACAGGTTGATTGTTGTTTCAGCTGAGGATATTGTGATTTATTTACTTGACTTTTGCAGAGCTATTTGACCCAAAGTACACAACATAATTTCTTATTTCTTACTTTTCTTACTCCTATGGGGCATAGTATATGTTAGTACATAGCTACATGTCAAATAAATTTGAATTGGTGTACTGTACTTGGTACTTGGTAGGTGACTCAGAATAGATGAGCTAAGAACCTAGGTCAAGGGTTTATGTAATATCAGATAGGAAGACCCGGTAGTAGCAGTAAGACATTCACTCCAGCCTTTGGAGCTTGCTGCCTTGACTAAGTTCACCTGGAATGAAGAAAGAATCACCACAGTGGATCACTAAGGTTGTGACCAAAACAGTGGATAATACATTTGCTCAGCAGACATGATGGGCTGGTCTGTCTCTGGGCTGTGTGTGGAAGTTGCCATATCCTTCAGGCCCCGCCAGCCTGAAGATGCTGCCAGATCATAACCTCTTCTTGATTTTATAAACTGATGTCTGTTAATCTCCTATCCTGGTGTGAAATTAATTTTGAGATGAAGTAAAGTTAATCTACTATTGTGTCCACAAGAATCTGTGCCCAGTAAGACACGTGACAGATACAAGCATGATATGAATTTACATTCTCTGTCTTTGGGATAATTTCAACCATATGTAATTTTTTCACACTCAGCTAATGAATTCATCAATGGATAAATACATGGATGAGTATAGTGTTAATCCCCACCACCCAATCACTTTCTAAACACATGAGCCTTCTTGGTGTCATTTTATATGTAAACTATAATACTAAGAAGAATAAGGGCCAGTGTGCTAACTCAGCAGACTAAAGCACCCACTTAGGCAAGTTCAGACAAGTGCAGAGTTCAATCCCCAGCACTACATGCCATGCCAGCCCTGCTCCCAGGGCAGGCTGAACCTGCCAGATTCTGGGCATGGTGGCACATACCTATAATTCCAGTGCTGGGGAGGCTGAAAGCAACCAGATCACTGGGAATCTAAGCTGGGTAGTGACACCCTGCAACAACCAAATACATTTTTTGAAAAGAAGAAGCATAATATGAATAATATAGCTGCTCGATCTATGTGTCAGACTCTTTGGCATGGAACACTTTTTGTGTGGCTACAACTTCCTGCTATGCCTCCATCCCAGGACTGGACAATTTCTCTTCTGTTTTTTGTTAACTTACGTTTGAGTGTTTTCTTTAAGGTTATGAGGAGTTGGGGCCTGGGGGATAGCTAATGACCTAGAGGCTTTGTGGTACCTGGATTTCAGTTCTGTACCTGACCACTTGCTTATAATGGATTAGAATGCTCATTCATAGGTAGGTAATGTTCTGACAAAACAGGAGGAAGAAACAAAGCAGAGAGAAGGTAACATAGGATGACAAGGACAAGAATAGCTACCCAAGGGGTACCAGGATGCAGACAGAGGGGCCAGATCATCAAAGATCCCCACAGTTAGGAACTGGCCCCAGGAAGTAAACTTAAGGGTAATTGATCCAGAGCCCAGGGATGACCCATTGTGGACCAGCAATTGAGTAGCCTAGTTCTCTAGGTACAAGTATTGAGAACTGTTGCTGGCAGACCCCCAGAATTTTGAAATTTCACCACTGTACCTTGTTATGTTGGCAAGGCCTGCCTAACTCTTTCCCTCCTCTGGCAGGGATGCCAGCCTGTCTGCTTTGTCTGAGAGACTTCCTCTGTGTTTCTGAGAAATTCTAGCTATTGAGAAGTTCCTACAAGCCTCTGGTCTTGTCCCCTTACTCCCCCATTCAATCAGATACAGAAAGGATCTTGCTCCTTGCTGGTACTTGATAGACAATCCACCCACCTGCCTCCTGGGCAGACTGGCACATTCTCTCCACCCCCTTCCCCACCTTCCTCTCTAGCTTTCCCAGCCAAGTTAACAGCACTCACCTAAACTAGGGAGAGCTGGAACTGTTTTAATCAGAAGTGAAAAGGATCTAGAACTTTCTGATAATATGACAGTATGTTTCTGCTAAATCATGTCCAACTTTCCTTATCCCCATTTTTACTCTTGTTCAGTACTCCTACCCACACCCCTGATGTTTTTTTCCCTCAAATTTTAATATTACCAAGAGTCTGCTAGGAAAAGATGCACTGAGACACTGAGATTCATACCACAACACACACACACACACACACACACACACACACACACACCATCACACATGAAAACTGAGATCCACAGGAAAAACTTCCTTGTATTCATTTACTTCTCAACTGCTTAATTTTTTTTCCTTTTAAAGAAAATTAAGTTACATCAATAGAAAACAATATGGGACTGGGGAGATGGCTCAGTGGAATAAGTGTTTCCCTGGCAAGCACAAGGGCCTGAGTTCAATCCTAGGTTCTGCTAAAAAAAAGGGGGGGGGAAGAAAAAGAAAATAATATGTAGCCTTTGTTTTAAAAAATTATGCATAAATATAAAGATTAAACAAATGGAAAAGTACAAAAAAGTAAAAATCACTCCAATATTTCATCACTAAGAAACACATACCATTTTCTGTCATCTCTCAAAAGTATATAGGTATGTACACCTTTACAAAAATAGGATCTTATAACCTTTTTCTTTTAAAAATCTAAAGTATTAAGATTGCTTGAATCTAAATAAGGAAAATATGGTGAAAACTTATAGAATTTTAATATTAAAAATTGAATTACAGGAACTACTAGTTACTAAAGGAATTGTTTTTATTTAAAACCTTAAAATATTAGAGTTACTATCTTTTCAACTCTTGTTTTAGACTCAGTTTTAAAACTGCAGCTTGTGTTTCACACTTAAGTTGTGCTCTTCACACATAAAATCAGAGCTCACCAGGTGTTTTAATTATTCCACGTAGCCCTGCGCCAGAGCTTTGGCTTGTCCTGGCCCTACAAATCACCCCTCCACTATAAAAGCTGTCTAAGTATAGAGGCAGAGATGGCAAGTTAAGGAGAAATGTAGGAGGATCAGATCTCCAGACAAGACTCATGCGATGCAAAGTAGTGTAGTTTTCTGTTTATTTCACCCTTTCCTTTAGTAATAACAATTTGAAAACTAGCTTTAGTCAAGTTTCTAGAAAATTAGCCTTCCTTCCACAGTTTACCCTAGGCCATTGTGATTCTTCTTTGAATAAAAGCGATCTCCTTTTGTATGTTTTTATAAAACTGCTTAAATATTGGAGTGCAAGCAAGTAGAGCACTTACAGAGCTGTGGGAAGTGCTGTGCCACAGCAAAACCAGCTCAAAACACCACGGCTTAAGCAGTTGCTCCCACCTGTACACTTCTGGGTCTCTTAATAGTGCAGAAGCTGAAGAAATACAGGTCAAGGTCACATTAAAATCCTGATCTTCTGTCCTTCAGCATTCAAACTCCCCAACCCCTCCAACTTTCCCACCCCAGTTGAACATTCCCTTTCATCTACACCATCTTATCCAATCATCTTGGTGGCTCCGTTGTTTCTCTTCCCTTTCTCTGCTCCCAGCATGCTCTGGAGTTGTCATGAGCCTCCGCTGCACACAGCCCCCCTCTCGCAAGAATGTGCTTGCCTTGCTTTTGTCCTGTCTCTCATCAAAGAGTGCAGGAGGGGAGATGAGCAGACAGAATCCAGATGTTCTGCCAAAAGAGGAGAAAGGCAGAGAGGCCCCATTAATCTGACGGTTTGTGAATAGTCACACTGACTTTGGGCTGGGCCCTTGGGAGATGTGGGAATAGTAGGCAGAAAGCAGATGGTCTGAACCCGCATTATCTCCCTCCCATGGCTTTTTCTACTGGAAGAAGAAAGGGCAGAATGGGAAGTCAGTATGTGGCAATGGCCCCACTTTTAGTCTCCCCAAGTATTTTACAGAGCAGATTCTTTGCATCATTGCCTACCATGGAATAAGGATCTTATTAAAGGATTGTTTTCTGCCATTGGCCAAGTTTTCTTTGTTAATAATTCTCAGTCTGGGGTGTGTGAGTGTGTGTGTGTGTGTGTGTGTGTGTGTGTGTGTGTCTAGGTGGTAAAGTGTAAAAGAGGAGAGAAACAAAAAGAAAACTAGATCAGGTGTTTTTTTTTTTTAAGTCAATCCAAGCAAAAACAGCAGAGACTTTTGTGAACAGTGCACTGCTAGCTGTGATTATAGCAGGAGAGGCACTGCCTTCAGGACTAGCTTAGCAACAGAGCTCTCATTGGTCAGAGCAGTGCACAGAATGGTCCTATCACAAGGGCTGGGTGCTGTGCTTCCACAGGCACTAAGCCATAGCAGGCCGGGCAGGCCCTGCAGAAACTCACCCTGAAGACAGGAGTTGCTGGCACTTGCATCCTGACAGCATTCAGGGCTGTTAGTTCACCACTTAACCCTCAAGCCTGCTGCCTCTGCCTGTAGCCTCTGGCCCAGAGAGTACATATCAGACTTATGTCTTCACAGATTGTCAGTTATTAGACATGATGCCTCACCATCACAGATGACATAGAAAGAGAGAGCAACTGAAGGAAAATAGACCAGAGAGCAGTGTCCTGGCTTTCAGTTCTCTATCAGGCATTAGCTAATGTATGTATCTTCCACCAACAGAAAGTTTACTGTCTGCTGGACCCTGGATATATACTCTGCAATGTGAACCCATAAATGCTCCTAACAGAGATAATTATGATTCCATTTTCCAGATAAGAAAGCTGAGTCAGAGAGAGACCCAGTGACACGTACTTTGTGACTGTGCTGGCCACATGTGGGGTTCAGATGTCCCTGGCTAGTTTGCACCAGGTTGGTGTACAGCTGAGATTAGGCTGCTTTCAAAGCAACAGAGACTCCAAGTCAATTTTGGCCTGAAATTAAAGTCTGAGAGTGGGACAATAGTTCCCATCGTTAAAAAAGAATACCAGAGGGCCAGGGAGATGGCTCAGTAGAAGAAGCGCTTCCCTGGCAAGCGCAAGGGCCTGAGTTCAATCCCCGGTTCCGCCAAAAAAAAAAAAAAAAAAAAAAGAATACCAGGAGAAAATATTGGGAAAAGTATCCAGTTTTTCCAGTGGAGAATTAAGACCTATGATGTGTTCAGAAATTGAACATAGTACTTGAAAGAAGTTTAAAATGAATAGACTGAATTTATGTGCATACAAAGGACATCTCAAAAGCATATTATTGACTGAAAACTGATAACAAGACAATGACTGTGGTATGATACCATTTAGGGAAAATGTTTAAACATACAGAACAATGCTGTATTTTGCCTAGTACATACTGTCTGATATATGAAGCCTCACTTAGTTAAAAAAAAAAGTAGACAAGAATGATAAGTATGAGATTATTACTAGTGAGTAAAGGAAGATACCATGACAGGGAAAAATAGTGAAATCATTTCATTTTAACTGAACCATCACATGTATATGCATTATTTGAGCCTATTTGAAAAAGTAGAGATCTTAAGTGTGAATGGGATACATTAATAGGTTTATCTTATTTCTGTAACTTTTCTGAATTTAAAAAATAGAAGGGTTTTTCACAGAAATGTCTTCACTGTGTGTCCTGCACATGGTAGCAGTGAAAGAGTAATCCATAGTACTGTTTTTCTTAGGACCATCCTGTGACCAAAGATACATGTGTGCTATTTTAAATTAAAAGAAAACAGGAACCATCAAGCCCAGCATTTCAGAAAGCAAAGAAACTTAGAGGCAACTTGGCTCTGTCACTCCTCTGCAGTCAAGACTCCCTGGCTGTCTTTATTACCTCCTTTTTGAACCGAGCTACCCATTACAAGGACCTACATATGCTCATGTGATTGCTCTGTCAGTTAACACCAAAGCCATGTCCACTTCTCTGTGAAAGGCAATTCTCACTCCTTGCACCCTATTTACCTTTCTGTTACAGGAGATAGAGAGGGGCGAGCCCCACCTCAGGTGGAAAGAGAGCGAGAGACCATTCCACACACACACTCCCTGAAGACCTGAATGAATAAGAAGCTACTTGGTGTCCCCAGGTAGACAGTGGGAAGGAGGCTGAAACCATGCAGCAAGTTCAGACTTCCGTGTTCTCATTTCCTTCCTTGTGGGATGTGCCCCAAGATCAGGAAAAGACCTGGTGAGAATTTTCATGTCTATATGCAGTGAACCTGAGAACATATATAGCAAGCAGGTGATCAACAGCATTCTTCTCAGCCACAGCTTAGAGGAGACTGAGCCTCTTGCAGGAGCTCCACACAAACCATCATCCGCATAACTTGAGGGACCACTTAGGAGCTGAGCAGGGAAGTGACTCAACCAATAAAACTATAACATCCCCTCTCATACTCTATGGCTTGTTAATGGTGGATAATGGATCCACAAATCCTCCAGAGAGGGGCCAAAGAGATGCTGAAAGGACCCTGGAGTAAGAAGGCACAACACTGCCCCCAATGGCTGTGACCAGACAGCTACCCTAATGGAGGCTGGTAGGAACCATATTGTCTCAGAGCTCTTCTTTTTTCCTTCTAACATAAGATGTGTTCGGCGCCTTAACCTCTGCGTACTATCTTGGAAAGAACAGCATAATGGAAACTTCCAAACACCTTAGAGTTCCAGTTCCTTTAAGATGCCTGCGATTCAGCTGGAAAAAACTGAGATGTTATGAACAGACAGAGTATCTGTCCAATTGTCAGTGCTACAGGGACTCATATCAGAGCCATCATAGGGAAAACTCAGATCATCTAAGGCCATATTTTCTTTTTATTTGAATACAAAGTGAGTCAATCAGGGACCATGATATACAACTAAATTATACCCTTTACCATAGAATAAATATCAGAGATCAGAACTGATGGAATCATAGGATGGAGAGCTTTTTATAGCTTTTACCTAGGAAGTTAATTTCTCTACGTTCATTTTTGTACCTTTTAAATGCTCAAATGCTGACAAAGTGTACACATTTTCACTATTGTAGCTTAAAACCCTGCAATAGAATGTATAGACTTTAACTTGGGGATAAGGGATGTAGAAACTACAAAGTAGAAAACTTTTAAATGTGTAAACGTACACATATAGGTCCACATGCAGAATACACAAAGAGCCAGATATATATCTGGTTCTAGACTATGGGGCAATTACCTGGACTATAGGATCACCACCTGCCTGAGTCCACAAATTGAGCAGGCAGTTACTGAGATAGCATCCATCATCCCTGGCTTATTGGATGGCCCTGAAATTTGTTGCTGTAATAAAATATGAAATAGGGCCTAAAAAGAAGTGAGACTATGAGCAACTAAGTTTTCTTCCATTGCCTAGTCCCCTGGGCTCTCTGTTACAACTGCAACAAGCCCACCTAGATGAGATGAGCTTTACAAATTTGAGTAGTCCTGCCAATGAGAGTGGAGGTCATGCCCAGGCACCTTGGGGCAGAGGCAGAGACAAGGCTCCCCATCTAGACCTCCCCTTCAGCCACCCTATGCAGCATGTCCTGATTCCCTCTGACCCAGGGGCTGTCCTAAGCTGAACTCTGCCCAGCTCTATCATGCTGTTTGCCTGCTCCCTGCAGAGTGAGCCCTCCCCTCCCTGGCTAGGCTCTCCCTGCCTTATTTGGTTTAAATTACTTCTTTGAACTTTGGTCTCATTATTTTTGGACCATCGCTTGCTCTGGAAGATTTTCTTTCCACTGGTTCCTTCTGTTCTCCTTCCTTTTCATTCTCTTGGATGCGCTTCCCAAGGCCTCTTTATACAGTTTCTTTTGGGTGGTTTTTATTACCTTCATGCATCTAATCTGAGTAGGGAGAAGCTCCAAGAGCATTGTCATCATTCCCCCTTCCCCCCATTCCTGCTTGTTTGGTTGTTACAAGAGCTTCTCAGTTGAAAGGCCTCGGGAAACTACCTCTCCAGCAGCTCATGACCCAGTTCACAGAATGCGTTTTCCAGTGAGATATGGGAAGCTAAGGTCAGCTTTCACCCTGTGCTGCTACAAACCCCTGCCTTCTCTCAGGGTAAAACCATACACAGATCTGAGGCTGCTTTGGGCACAACAGCAAACAACCCCTTGACACTGTCTTCTTCTTCTCCTATAGCAAGAACTGGGTCTGGTAGTGGAGCCAGTTTGGATACTTTGGGTTGCCAAAAAATAGAAAACTATTTTATACATTTTGATTGACTTAGACAATTAGAAAGTGTGTTGTCTCCCATCACGGAAGTCCACGGAAGAGCCATTCCAAGATTGACTGATTCACAGCTCTGTGCCACCATCAAGACCGTTTTGTTTTCTGTATATCTACTCATCCTCACTGTATATATAGCCTTGCCCTGGGGCTAACTAACCTACTGCCCTAAGGCGGCTGCCACAGACTTACCTACCCACTGACATAGTTTGAATGTTTGTGTTGCCCCAAAATTCATTATGTACTAAACATAATCCCCAGTGAGATGATGTTAGAAGTGAGGCTTTGGGAAGTCATTCAGTCATGAAGGCTGAATTCTTAGAAAAGTAGCCTAGAAGAGCTGCCTCACTCCTACTTAGCAAAGAAGCTATTACTTATAATGCATAAAGCAGGTCCCTATCAGTCACTGAATTAACAGAGCCTTGGTCTTTGTCTTTCCTGACTTTGAATAAAGCTACATCACTTTGTATAAGCTATACCACTTACAGTACTGTATTTGTAATAGTGACGTGATGGGCTATAACACCCAAGCACTCAAATGTCCAACGGAAAAGAGAAACTATCTATTTCACATTAACATACCTCTTCAGAAACTCCCTCATGAGATCTCTCACATGCTGTTGGCTAGAATTATGTGTTGTGCCCATACCCAAGTCACCCCCTAGTGAGGACACCACCAGGGTCATTGGCTTAGATCAATCAAGGCTAAGCTTGTGGATGTGGACAGGACTGTCATCCCATGGCTTCACAAAGGAAGGCAGATGCCTGAACAAACTCAGCGGAGTGTTATAAGGGAGGAAAGTGGGAACACACAAAACGGTAGCCTCCAAGAGCACTGTCATTCTCTGCCCCGTGCCTGGTTGTTTTGATGTTATGGGAGCTCTTTAGGGGTTGGGAAACCAGTTCTACCCTTTAAGGGGAAACCCAGAAAGATCTCTCCCGCAAAGTCTTTGCTCTTGTGTCTCTCATTCACCCTAGTTCTCACCAGTAACTAAATATTTCCTATTTTCTGATGTCTCTAAATTGCTCTTGTCTCAGGCCAGGAGATAATTCAATAGAATAAGTACTTGCCTGGCAAGCACAAGGGCCTGAGTTCAATCCCTGGTTCCACCAAAAAAATTAAATAAATAAATAAATAAATAAATAAATAAATAAATTTAAAAAATGAATTGTTCTTGTCTCCCAGGAAGGCACAATAGTATAAAAAGTAAGTACTTGACTCTAGAGTTACTGAATCCTAGTTCTGAGGCCAAGAAGTACAATTTACTAGCTGTGAACACAGCAACTTACTTTGTTTCTCTCTAGAGTTTTGTTTTCTCATTCAAAATAGCAGTAAGCAGTAGCAACTGTTTACATAGCAATTATTATGTGCCAACTAGCCCTCTCTGCCTTTGCAGCTACTGACACAATTTGTGCCACAAGGCAGCGAGGGAGGTACCATTATGGTTCCCACTTTAAAAACTTTAGAAGTGAGGAAACTGAGGCAAGGCTAAGTGAGATGTTGCAACTGTACAGTTAGCTAGGGACCAACCAGGACCTAATTCTGCAGAGTTCATGACCTCAGTCACTTCATTACATTGCTTCTTCATGAAATAACCAGTAAGACTACTGTGTGAGGGATGAACGTGCTCAGCAAGGACGCATGGATGAAACAGTCAGCAGCAGAGCTTCCACGTGACAAGGACTCTATAAATATGAGGTAAAAACTCCACACAAACACTCACAGCACAGATGTCAACTTGGTGACAGGGGAAGTTAAAGATTATTTTTCTGGTTCTCCCTTAAACCAAATCTCTTTTCATGCCACATTTTGTTCTAGAGCAAAATTCCTGGTTACCTTATAAATGACTCTTTTCATTTTCCTAATTCCGTTCAACTGAACCCCAGAATCACTGGCAGCCTGTCGTCCTGTGAGCTATGCCTTTGTCCACAGAAGTTAAAGCTTGGATCTTCCGCTGTGCTCCAGTAGCCATATTAGCATGCCAGATAACCCTGGGCTCATTATCATCTCATAATAATAAAAACACACCCACTGGCATCATGACAAATCTGGCTATGCCCAAATTAGGGAAGAATAGAGGTGGCATCCTGATTCCTGGAAATCTCCTCCTGTTTCCATAAAAAGCTCTGATGAAAGTGTGCACACCACAGTCCTTCACAACTGTCCTAATAAAAACCCAGACCCAGATCTCGAGAAGAAGGTGCCTTCCTAGCATGAACTTTCTTTCTTCATTCATTGGCCAGGAAAGAAAAGATCTTTCCTGCTCACAGAACTGCTTTGGTTATTTATGAAGTCTTGAGAAAGAAAAGAACCTGTAGGATTGCTCATAGTAGCTCCTAACAGACCAGGGGACTCCATATCCTTCTGGCAGTGACCTTCTAAGTCTGCCCTCAGATCTAGGGAAATCTTCCATTAACAAAGCCCTGCTGGCTTTTTCCTTATTTCTAAGCCATATCCTACCATTTTTCATTGCTTCTTTTTAAAAGTCAGTAAATATTTCTCATACATAGAAAAATGAAAAGTACACCTATATTGCACCTCCATAGATGCTTTAAAAATGTTTATCATGTGTTCAGGCTCTTAAATCATAAATACATAAAATATTACCATTATACTGTAAATCCCTATTCACTATCCTTTCTCCTTTACAGAACCTGCTCTCCTAAATATCTATATCTAGAGAGAGAGAGAGAGAGAGAGAGAGAGAGAGAGAGAGAGAGAGAGAGAGA
>NW_004524711.1:6298877-6323905 GCF_000260255.1 Octodon degus | reverse complement strand
AGAAAGAAAGAAAAGAAAGAAAGAAAGAAAGAAAGAAAGAAAGAAAGAAAGAAAGCTACATAGATAGATTTCAGAAGGCATAAATATATATCTTGTCCTTATATGAAAACACTTTTATATAAAAAATATATACTCTTGTTTTGTGTGTTTGGTAACTGTAAAAATAAATGGGATCATATTCTATATAAGATCCTGCTACAATTTTGAGGAAAATATTGTTTATTTTCACTTACTTTGGTTTTGCTTTTCATGCTTCTGTTCTAAACCCTCCCATTTCTTCTTTCCTTGCCCCTTACTGGATCAGCAGAGGCCCAGCTACTCTCCTTACCACCACCACTCCCCACCTACTTGACTTCTGTCCTAGAAGTTAACTTGGATTCTTTCTATTTTCATGATTACTCATAAAATTTTAAATATATACATACTCATGAAAATTTTTCTAAGTTTTAAATCTGTTCACTGTCCACAGCATTCCCTTAAACAGAGCGAGGACAGGATGATGAGCTTTAGCTTTGTTTCTAAGTGCTCCCCACCACCACCATTCTCTGATGATGCTGTGGAGGCTTGAAGGACCCTCCTCGCTAGCACAAATGTTATTTTCACATCAGTAATTAGTGCACTTTATTGAAATTCTTCATAACTACTCCTGTTTTGCTTCCAATTCTTCTTCTAACTTCCCTTTAGAGCTAAACACAAGGATTCAGCAGTAGTGAATTTCTTTAGTGTTTTGAAACTTTGTATCACAAATTTTTGCCCTCACAACTGAATGATAATTTAGCTGGGCATGAAATTTTAGACTGACTTTTCTTCTGTACCTCAGTATTGTGAAGATATTAATACATGTACATAGGGAGACATGGAGGAAATAGTTTTTTATCAATGTAATTATTTCCTTCTGAGAAGCTATCATTTCCTTCTGATATCTTTCTATGTTTACTTGCATTATTCACATCATGTGGCTCATATAGCATAAGTAAATGTTGGGATTCTTTTTCCTAATTTGTCCCAACTGAACTTATCTATTTTACACTTTATGTGAACTTTTAATTATTTATTTATTTATTTACTTGGTACACACCACACCTGGTTTCAGTGGCCCACATGGTGCACCTGGTATGCAATACTGGGGATCAAACCCAGGTCCTTGTTCTTGCCAGGCAGGTGCTTAGAACCCCCCCCCCCCCGATACTTCCCCTACCCCAACATGAACTTTTAACCTAAGGACTAATAACTGCAATTCTATCAACTTCCATTGTTCACTGTGTTTCCCCCCTGCAACTAAATCACAAGCATTTTAGAGCTTCCTACTTCATTTTCCACCCCTCTAATTGCATAAAACTGTATATATACCCACATGTGTGGTGTTCATTTCTTATTTGCATTTTGTTTATATTCTTCGGTTCTATTACCTATTGTACTAAAATTCTCCGAACACACAGAACCAATACAATGTCCACATATACAAAAAGAGATTTTAGTACGAGTTGTCTTATGCAATTATGAGGCTGCCACATCCAAATCCTTAGTGTAGCTCAGCAGGCAGAGCAGAGCTAATGGTGCAGCAAAATCTAAAAGGAGCCTGCCAGAGAAAGCCATCCTATGGACAGAATCGACTGTTCATACCTCCACCCAATTTGATAAAACCCACTCACACTGTAGAGCACAACTGGCTTTTCTCTACTAATTAAAATGTGAAGTTCATTTTAAAATACCCACATAGAAACACCCAAAATAATATTTGAGCAAATGTCTAGGCATTCATGGTTCAAGCTGACACATAAAATTAATCATCCAACATTTACAAATTTCTATTTTTTTGTGGTATTTAGCCCATTTATTGGTCAATTTTTCCAATGGGTATATTGTTCATACTGAAATTGATTATTCTTCATACAATTTCTTATGTGTTTGTCTTTCTTTGTTTCATTTCTTCTTTTATCTTTTCATTTTTCATTAGTTTTAGCTCTTTCAGAGTCCTAAACACACTACTTTCTAAATCACTTTTGCCTGTATGTCGCTCTATTATTTTAATTTCACCTAAGGTAGTTTCACCTCATATTTAAATTTCATGAAGTGTGGACTTTATGTTTTGTGTAATTTAGAATTTTTTTATAGATTCCTTATGTGAGTCCCCTTCAAGATATACAGGGAGTTGAGGGCCAGTGAGATAACTCAGAGGACTACAGCACCTGCTTAGGCAAGCTTAGGCAAGCACAGGGACCACAGTTGGATTCTTGGCACCACATGCCATGCCAGCCCTACCTCCAGACTTGCTGAACCAGCCAGAGTCCCTGCATAATGGTGCACGCCTTTAATCCCAGCACTGGGGAGGCTAAAAACAGGAGGAGCACCACAAATCCAAGGTACATAGTAAGACACTGCAACAAAAATACATTTTTTTAAAAAAGATATACAGGGAGCACTTAGGATTTCTGGGGGTGGGGCAGGGAATTGAATTCAGGACCTTGAGCTTGCACTGCAGGCACTGCACTGCTGAGCTCTACCTCAGGCCCCATATTTATGATTTATTATTTTGGTGTGATATTAGGAATAGCTGAGATTTAATCTTGAAGCCTGCAGGTATCTTGACTTAGGCCTTTGCTCAGGGGCCATGTTCTGCCTTTTCCTTTAGCATGTAGCTTTATATCATTCACAGACTCAAGTTGCAGTATCTTCTGCCAGCCTTTGCATGATTTGATAACAAAAGCAGAGGTGGAATTTTCTATGTTCAGTTTTCCACCAGAAGAGTTGACTATGCAGCTGCCTCTGCCTTGTTCTCTACCTCTGGTCCCTGAGATTCAAACACATCTGTATGTCTAGTCTTTTATTGATACAAGGCTGCATCTGATGTAGAGGGAGAGCTCAACATGAGAACTGATAGCATAATTTTCATCAGAATCCCTCTGTTTCTGCTCAAGGTCTATGGTTATAACTTTTTTTAATGTATGCGCTTCCTATACTTGACATTCTGTGGGGCCTTCTGAAACCAGGATCTCTAATTGTCCTGTTCATATCCCTGAAGACCAACAAATGGCATACTCAAGTGGGATGATTGAAGAGAGTTTGATGAAGGGATTAAGGGTACTTACAAGGTCAATAATGTGTATAAAGTAAAGGGAAATCAGAAGAGATTGGTGAATCTCCCAAGACAAAAAACCACAAGAAGCCATTACTATTCCTGATTAGGCAGGCAGCAAGAAAGGAAGCAACAAATGAACTAGCAGAGAGATGTAGCTGTCCTGCAGGAGACAGCTGCCTGGCCTAAAAGATGGCCTTTGACATAAAAGCATGGTCCATGACTAAACTTTCACTGGGCAACAAGGAAGACAAGAGTTTACATCCAAACTCCTCTTTCTCTCACTGTCTGACTTCCTGCCAGTGCTTCCTATTGACCAAACTCAACTGAAAATCATTTTGAAAGGGACCCTTTAAAGTAGTCAATAAAGACCAGCTTCTCATGCAAACAAACCAAAAAAGGGTACATGTGTATGTGCAAGAAGTAAATCGAGAAGAGGCAGAATACACTATCTAAAGAGTACATTTCTAGGTCAGTTCTATTTGAAATACACACACATACATTATTTTCCCTTTCCACCTCCCCTCTCTAGCTACTGGATTCCTGCTTTTTTCATTTGACAGTTCCTTTCCTGAAAGTTGTTTCAATGTGCCTTCTGCACATTGTTACCCTTCACTCGTCCACCTTCTCTTGTCAAGTTTCTGACTGTAAAACAACCGGAAATATTTTTCCTGGAGACTGCTGCTTCCTTGCTGAATTGTAAGCCCAATCTAGTCTTCACAGTCCTTACTAGCTGCTCTTCTAAAGCCATCTCTGTCTTGGTTTCTGTTTTC
This sequence comes from Octodon degus, assembly GCF_000260255.1. NCBI lineage: Eukaryota > Metazoa > Chordata > Mammalia > Rodentia > Octodontidae > Octodon > Octodon degus. The sequence goes on along the minus strand of NW_004524711.1, from coordinate 6,320,056 downwards.
TCTCTCAGTAGCTATCAAGACAGCTTTTAGCAGGAGTAGTTACCCAAGCTGAAGAAGCAGGAGATGTGGTGGCCAGTATTTTTTACTTGCTGTCAGTGGTTGAATAATTGATCACCATATTCTACAACATCAATCTTCAGAATGGGAAAAGCTGAAGTGACTTGGAAGGAATGGAATTTTCCATAGTGGAGACATATAGAAAACTTGTCAGAGGCATCTGTTTTTAAAAACACATAAATCTCAGCATCCAATCAACACTCTTTTCGTTTGATATGAACCCTTCACCCAAGGCCACTTCCTCTTCCTCTGGAGCTCAGTTTGCAGCATCAAGCAGAATCAGTTGTCAGCCTTCTACACAGGTAGACTCAGAACTGTGGGACCCCAAGCAGAGACAGGGCTGCCGGTAATGTCGATCCTGGCAAGCTGCAATTCCATATGGAAGGGGTGAGAGGAGAAATGTAGGGTGAAAGAGGAAGAGGTGCTGAAGACTGAACAAGCAGGTGGAATTTCAAATCTTTTTTTTCCAAATTAAAGCAATGTTTTCTTTGCCAGAGCTTCTGGGCCCTGATACAGCAGTAAGTCAAACACTAGCATTCATCTTCTTGCAAATGGGAACCACTTTCCTACCTTGGAGCATGGACAGAATGCAGTTGAGAGGCCCAGTGGAAAAAGCTGAGTACAGCTGGACTGCCCCACACAGGGCTTTGCCTCTAGATTCCCTTGAGCTCCCTCCCCAGGAGTACTAGACAAATATGCAAGGCTATGAAGCTGTCCAAGGAATGCAACCGTCCCAGCCATTCATTACTGGGGCTCAAAACCACCAGGACAGGAAAGCAGACAGAGAGCTTGGTAAGATCCATCTCCGGTGAGGTTTGGAAATAGGAGACCCTCCTGGCTGGGCAGGCTGAATTGATGTGGTCTGGCTGGGGGCAAAGGAATGGACAGAATGACCAACTCAGCTCTCAGCCAGCCTAGTGGGTCTATGAAAAGAGACATTTGATTTATTCTCGGGCTCTACCCAAGTGACTCTGAAATATTCCTAGACAGTTGCCAGGACAGTCAATGGTGGGTGAAACAAAGAATCAAGGGCCAAGATTCTGGGTTCTGAGCCATTTTCTCCAAACTCCTTTTTATGGTTTCCATTGTGTCTGTTGCTAATGCCCCTTCTGCAATAAGCTGTGAGACCCCCGAGGGAAAAGGCCTTTTCCCCACCTGCCGCTGTCTGCCACCTTCTTCTGTCTCCAGCCAACCATGCCAGACTGCCTGAAAAAGAAGCTTCTGATTGGCTCAAGATCATTTTTCTGGGTTGCAACCTGTCAGCCATGTGGCTATGGAGAGGATGAGCAGGAGCCAGATGACCAAAAAAATAAATAAATAAATAAATAAATAAATAAATAAATAAATATAAATAAATCAGGAGGAATAAAAAAGGAGGAATCAAGGTGATTACCCACTTCAATTCCCAGTTTATGCTCTACTCTGATGCCCACAAAGACAAAGGAAATTCATTTAAATGAATGTAGACAACTTCCTCCCAGACCCAGAAAAGCAAATTTCTTTCCTAGAAGAAAATTTCACCAAGCATAAAGGTCACATGGGGACCCAAAATCTGATACCTACTCAGATCTGGACATATTTGTATCCCATGGGCACAGCCATGTGCAGACAGACAAATATGTTGGAGGGTGTTGGCCAGATAGGTGAATCAGACGGTGAGTCGGGAAATATCTCTGACAGGAAGAAGTTTTAAGCAAGGATTTGAGGATGGCGATGGGGGGGATCTGGAATATGAAGAGGCAGGTACCAGAGGCAGGTACCAGTCTTCTAGTAGCAATGATAAGCCGGAGATTCACTGCATGAGGGCTGAGACAAGTGTGTAAGAACCAGGGAGAACTTTAGGAGAGCCTACAAGTAATGGGCAATTGGTACATTTTCCTGGGCTGGGGCGAGAGGTAGTGGGATGTGTAGTCCTTAATGCTCAAAATGAAGAGATTAGATTTACTGTAGTTCAGGGTATGCAGAAAGCCAAATTGGAAATCCATCCCTCGGTCTGTGGGAGCGTGTAAGAAGTTGTGGTCTCACTCATCTCTCAAGGAGAATCTTGCGAACTCTGATGGCTGTGGGCTTCCAGTGTAAGCAGGAAGAGCAGGGAAAGGACAGAAGCTTTCCCAGCAAAGTTCAGAAGACAGGCAGAGGTGGGATGAATAGCTTGGGAGTGAAGGCTTGGACCTCCCATAAAACCTTCAAGAATGGGAAGGTCCCCCATCCCAAGAAAGGAGAATGATGCTTTTGGCTTGGGATCTATATACAGGAGCTTGATTTAACATCTATGGATTACTCATGGTACACCAAGAGTGCACTGGCCAGGATGGAGTCAGGGAAAGTCAGCTAATGACCTTCCTGCTTTGTATGGGGTGCCTACACCTGACAGCCAACTCCACTGGGGCTCTGTGGCTACTCTTCCCGCACAGCACAGCCAACCCAGGGTGCAGAACCACCTCATCCTGAAAGCCCATTGCAGTCCACAAATGCTTTCTTACTCTTTTGGAGTTCTGGAACCCACAGGAATAAACGCTTCTGCCCTAGAAGAGGTGTTTGCATTCTAACAAGACAAGTTGGAACCACATGAGCAAACATATAGAGGCAATCATTGGGTCAGTGCTCAGTACTGCGAAGAAAACAAGAGGACCAGACCAAGCAGGGAAGAAAGTGACAAGATGTGCAGCCTGGTTAGCAAAGCTGCTCTGGGGAGTCAATGCCTTTGCTCAGAAAGGAATGGCAACTGGGGCAACCAAAGAAGAGGCCAGAGGGAGCGCTTTCCCCACAGAGAGAGAAGTGCTAGCCGTGGCCTGCTCTGGTGCTGAGACAGACAAATAGGGAACCTGTAAGGTCTTCAGTGTTCACAGACAAGGATGTGGCTAAGATACAGCATGCAGACAGAAACAGGAGCAAGAAAAGTAAGACATTCTGTTGTTTCAAAAATAGTTCAGTGGGCCCTGAGAGATAGCTCAGTAGAATAAGCGCTTTCCTGGCAAGTGCAGGATCCTGAGTTCAATCCCTGGTACTGCAAAAAAAGAAAAGAAAATCAGTTCATTTATGCTACTAGATTCTCTTAGATCAGTAAAAAGAAAGTTTTTACTAGTATGTTTGTTTCTGTTATGCAGGTAAGAAATTTTTGTGGATACCTTGTGCCCTGTTTTAAAGATAATCACACACAGTGTATTAACTATTACTATCCTCTTATTTTGTTGTGAAATCTTGCTTCATTTTGACATAAAATAAGAAAAATAAATACAAAGAAAAGTAAGATACTGCTCATTTGAAGGGGACCTGCAACGACGATTAAAAGGAGACAAAGAGAAAAGGGCAGACGGTGAGCAGCATGCTTCCTGCATGTGCTTCTTGTACTTAATTAGCATGTGCTCATGGGGTCTGTACATGTGGCCACCGAGCTCATCTTTGCTGCTTTGGGACACTGAGCAGGGTTGAATCTGTCTCCAGGAAAATAATTTAAAAAACAGACAGAAAAATGCAGCACACTTCAGCACAGCCTCTCCACCACCCCAGGGGATGATAGCTGCTTGCCTTTCCAGGGTCTGGCTTTCCACAAGATGCTCGGAGCCTCAAGGCACTTGGCCATGCACAAGGTGCTTCCACAGTGCCACACAGAGGGTTCTTGTCATGTTTTCAACCTTTACTATAATTTTGATGAAAGAACGTAAGAAGATGGGCCGGAACACTGCAGTTATTTTGGAGCTTCTGGCCTCCAGGCCCTACTGTCCTACTAACTCCCATATACTTTACCTGTGTGTGTTTTATTTTCCTCATATATAAATTAAGAAATGCCATTAATATCTAAGTACTCTTCCAACTCTGGAAGTCTTAGAAAATATGGAAAATGGAAAATTAAACAAAATACATGGTTAGCAGCTACAACATAGAAGTATGAAAACTCAAAAGGGAATTGCACCGAATCTACAGATTGCTTTAGGTGGTACGGTCATCTGAACATTGCTGACTTTTTAAATGCATCATCACAGAGTCTCTGGTTTTTGGTGTTCTCTATAATGCCTTTCATCAATATTTCATAATTTTCATTGTAAAGAGTCCTCACTTCTTTCGTTCAATTTGTTCCTAAATAATTTTTTATAGCTATAGTGACTAAGATGTTGCTTTCCTCATTTTCTTTGCAGAGGTCCATTATTGGTGTATAAAATATTACTTTCCTGTGTGATGATTTTGTGCCCTGCAAGTTCACAGAATAGAATATTACTCAGCCATAAAATGGATGGGAGAAATCTGGATGAAAATGGGGTCATCACATTAAGTTAAAGAAGCAGACACAGAAACAAGTACCATGCGTCCTTCATCATTTGTGCAAACTGGTAAGTCCCTCTTTTGGAATGGAATAGTGTTCAGGACCAGAGACAGGGAAGGGAAAGGAGGAGTGGAAAGAAGTGTAATAAGAGGCACTGAAATGGAGCAGAGGAATTATCTCTGGTCCTTCTTTAGTATAGAAGGGAAATGATAAGTTAGACCAATCTATGATATTTTTCAGTGATTAGAAGAGCATGAAATTCCTAACATATAAAAATGAAGACTGTTTGAAGAGATGGAAATATTTACTACCCCAATTTATACCTACCAAAATGTACCTCATAAAGATACACAAATATTAATTCTCTATCAAAAATAAATAACAAAAAATAAATTTAAAACATCAAATCAACCAGGAAATTCAGATAAGCATTTGGCTGCAAGTAACAGAAAATATAACAAGCAATCATTTAAGCTAGAAAGTTCTTTTTCTCTTATAGCACTAAACTGAACCACTGTATCTCCACATCCATGCTGAGTACAAAAGAAAGTTGGACTAGAGGGAACAATGATTGGTTATGAGTGACTGCACTCAAGGAAGAGAAGAAAAGTGATGACTTCAGAAGTGGCTCCCAAGCAGAGAAAAAAGAGCCGAGGAAGATGAGTGTGGTCAGCAGGAGGAGGATGTGGTTCCGATATCAGAGGATGATTTTCTGGAGATGAAAACAACTTGTGTACAGCCTTCCACTGAGGTTTTGAAGTGCAGCAAGGAAAAGAGAAGTTAAAGAATTCTCATCTGGACTTTGGTCCTTTCTTAGAATCTGCTTGAGACCACCCAGACCCCAGGGTGTTCCATTTCCCAGAGAAAGGGTGGTACCCTTTCCCAGCAAACGTCATATAGAACGTTCATAGAAAGGAGGCAGAAGTGGAGAGAACAAGCACAGATGACATGGGCAGCCTGCCCTCCTGGAGGGTACACAGCCAGTGGAGGCAGATCTGGGAAGAAAAAGCTGCTGTTGTATTGAGTGTCTGTATCTCACGGGAGGAGCTATTAATGGTAGCAAAATTGCGAGTGGTCTAGATACGCGAGTGAGAGGCTGAGAGCTGGGAGAATCTGCCCCATCATTGCCAAGGACACTAAATAGGCCCATGAGCTTGTTCTTTCCTGCCAGGAATCTCAGTGCTTCAAGAACTACCCTTATTCTGGCTACAAGAGGTTCGTGGGTGGCAGGTAGTTTGCTGTGATGGATTTAAATGGCTATTTCTCCTGTGAATGGTTTTTCTGCTTTGCTCTCTTGGGATCTAAACCATGATTTCCCAATAACTTGAATTACTGAAAACCACCAAACAGCACTGAAGTATCCCCAAAATATAAGGACTCAGGTATATGAACTCGCAAGATTCCTAGCCCCCTCGGCTATGAGCTCCATGGGGACCAGGCTTCGCTATTTGCTGGCTGCATTGGTTTCCAAAGAAGCCAGGACATATAAGTACCAAATAACCTGTTTCTTGAGTATTATGCATAAGCATTGTCACAGAGGATGTGAGTGGTACCCACTGTGGTACCAAGTAACATCCCACCTGCCAAACGCCAAGGACATGGACTCCTTGATTCTTTCAGGGTCCTCCAGTCAGAATGTGATACTTTTCCTAGGGGCCTGGAAGAACCACCCTTGTCTCTGGGTGCTGAAACAGCTTCAGAGTCTCCCAAAAGGCAGTGCTTGGGTCTTCACCAGCCCCATTCTGCTGCTGCTTGCTATCCCTGTTCCCCATTACTCTGACCATGAATCCCTTGGTGGAGCAGAGAAGGGTCAAATGAAGGGGGTGCTAAGCATACTGGGTTGCCAGTGACCAGGCAACTCAGGAGCAAAGTCCAGGTGAATAATCAATATTTCTCCCCAGGTGTTCCTGACACCCTTTCTCTTCATGGAGCCAGTGGATTTGAGGAGGAATATCTGTTTTGCTTTGAACAGATCTCATTTTTCTTTTTTTTTTTCTTCTTCTCATTTTTAATCCATTTTTGTCATGAGGAAGCTTGCCATGTCCACCTGATTTAATCTACAAGGACAACCCAGGCACAGTTTCCTTGAAGACCATTACTCAGTTTATAGATACACAGAGCGATTTGTCTCCTTTTCCTCCCTTTGGCTGCCATACATCTGCAGTAAGCTCAGAGCTTTACATGAGTGAGTCTGCCACTTCACTCATCCAATAACTACTTACTGAGAGTAAGGGACCTGCCCAGCCCTATGCTACTGGATGGAAACACAGTAATCAGCAAGGTACAGGTAGGCCCATTAGGGTTTATTTTCCAGCATAGAAGACAAGAAAGGGGAAAACCAATAAATAAAGTTGTCATCCTCTTGATAAATGTCTTTCAAGTGTGCAACTGGAGTTCCACACAAGACCATAATGGGGATAGAGTCACAGAAGGTCACAGAAGATCAAGAGCCTTTCTACTGGGAAGAAATTTAAATTGAGATCCTGAGGGTGACAAGGAGATGACAACTGTGGAAGGATGAATGAAGAGGATTTTGAGAAGAGATCAGGGTCAAGTTCTCAAGGCATAAAAAAGAGCCCTGGAAGGGACAACAAGGGGCAAAAAAGTTTTTAAGAATGAGGTAACACAATTTTTCACTGTGTTGATGCCAGAGCATCTAGAGTATGAGGCAGAGGACAGTGGCATGAGGAGGTGAGAAATTAGGCCAGAGTGAGTGTGCAAGCTGCACTGCCTTGGAAGAATTTGGGCGTTCTTGTAGTTGCACAGGAATTAAGACACTGAAGAGCTCAGAGGAAGGTGGTGGGTGCCCTGAGTTATTTTCTTAGGGCCACACTAGAGTAACTCAGAGTTGTACCCTCACAGGCCCATGCCAGGAATTGAAAGAAGACAAGATCATTTTTAATTATTTCATAAATTAATCACTCCTCAAATAGGAACAATAAAAAGAAATAATCAGTTCAAATCAGTCCATTTGGCCATCTCTGGGCAGCTGGAAATTTTGATCAGTGGTCAACACTCAGCAAAAATGAGATATTTGAATTAATGTGAGAAGTTTCAAGGATCTAGCCACTCCCTGTCCCCCTTGACGGTGAATAATCTCAAACTTTTATAAGACAGTGCATGCTTTCCTAGGCCAGATGATGCTGGCCAGATATTTCTACTCTGGGTGGTTCTTTTTAAAAAATGGTATCAAATAACAGCCCAGACCTCTTGGGGTTGAAGCCATACTACACCCAGATGTGCAGAGCAAGTGTGGTTCCCTCACACTCTGTAACAGATAGATCCTCCCCAGACATCCAGATGTATCTGGAGAAAAAAAATAAATTCAATCTACTTGGATAATTTCGGTCAAAGGCAATAATAACTACAGCACTCCTTTTAGATAAAATGCTCAAGTTTTCAGTCTCCACTGTTCTCTCACCCCTTCCTCTTCCAAGACGCTTTCTTGGCAGATGAAGACATATTACTGCATTTTCAAGTCAGTCAGGAATAAGAGGTCTTCCATTCACACGGTGCCCTCTGACCAATGCTGCAGAGTAGGACCACTTCGGAGACTGTTCTATCCTGACAGTTTCCTGACATGAGCTACTGTGGGCTGTGGCTGACACAACTTAGAACCTGATCTCTCATTTTTGGCCCCATGCTGGTGGCTCTCTATGGCTGACTTTACCTTGATTCCCGCTGCCATGGGAAATGGCATTCAGGGATACCCAAGTCTTCCCATGGTTCTAGCCAAGGAAATTTTCTCCACTACTACAAGTCCTCTTTAGCTGTGTCCAGAAATTCACTGCCACTGCCTTCAGTGGGTAGTTTTTCAGCATCGTAGCCAAGTGCCCACCCAGCCTGCGTCTACATCCTATCTGTGCCACACAGGGACCCAGGGCAGTGTGAGAGAGCATACTCCAGGGCTCTTTCTCCCAGGCCGGGTGGCCTATAAACTTTACTTTGTTGTGGTCACCATCAGCCTAGTCCTTTTCCCCTCAACACCTCCAAGAAGTAGAGAAGATGTTTCTTAGCCTTTCTAGCATTTCCTAAGATATTCTCCCTTTTTTCTTGTTTTCACTCCTTTTCTCAAAATCTATTAAAGGGCAAATATCAGTGACCTCTATGCTCTTTATTTTCCTATAATATTGTACCAGTTAGAGTTCACCATAAAGAAACAGAATATATATTTATTTTTGTTTACTTGAAGGCCCTCTACAGAGTCAGAGGTGGGAGAATGTGGACGGGCTCTCTGTGTGCTGCAGGGCAGAGGGACCCCATGAAAAATCCAATGCCTGGCACTTACTACCGAGTCCTGTGTGAGTCCATCTCACATACCTTCCCTGAAGGCTGAAGTATCTCCTCTGGAAACATGGACTTCCATCCATGGAGGTGAGCTTCCCAGGTCATGGTGAAGGCTGGAGCCTCACCTCCAAATAAACAGAAGCAAAGCTTCCTTTTTCATTCCCTCTTTACTCCATCGGGGCTACAAGCCACCCACCTCTAGAGGGGGTCTTCTTTCTTCAGTAAATCAACCATATTGATTTGATTTTGAGCTTTGAAGCATTTTCTACTAAATGACAACATACATCATCTATCTCTTCGGGTGTGGGCACACTAATAAATCTATAGGAAATGCATATTTTGCAAATATTCTTTACTAGTTTCCAATCTCCACATAGCTCTTCAATATTTTAAAAGCCTTATGACTACAAAAGGGAATGCAAATGCTTTAAACTTGCAACTTTTGAAAAGACAATGTTATTAGAAGGTTGGATAGGCCAGAGAAAATGTGGAGGGGAAATGATTGGACCCTGAATCCCCTTAAATACTGAGAAAATAAAGACATTTTCTATTGCTTTTTGGTGGAGAACTACAAATTTTAATGTGTTGCTTAATTTAATAAATAAGCCTAAAGGCAAGGGAGGTGCTAGGACTAAGGTAGTTTTCTCAGCTAATTTCAAGATACTGTTTGAAATTTAAAACTGTTAATGAATATATATATATATATATATATATATATATATATATATCCAGGGATTGAACTCAGGCCCTTGTGCTTGCCAAGCAAGCGCTTATTTTACTAAGCCATCTCCCCCGCACCCTGTTAGTGAATACTAAAGCAGGTTTTTACACTTATGAAAATAATCATCAGAAGTTAAAATACAGAAATAGTTCTGAATGCTTATCTCTGAAGAACGGGCAGAGGGAAAATCCTAATTTTTCACTGTGTGCATTTATATGCAGGTACTTTTTCCCCCTGAAAAAATCCTTATGGAGTTGGTAGTAGTTGACATTGGTCTCAAAGATTGGAGGATGTTTCATAGAAGACAGAAAGCAGGCATTAGGGCTGGATGAAAGGGACATCCTCAAACACAGAGGACCAATGTGAGGACCATACTTATGGCAGTAGCCAGAGCAAGAAGGAAACAGAGTGGGCTCAGAGTAGATTCAAGGAATGCACCACCAGAGAAAGCTCTTCAAAGATGCCCACTCACGTAGACATGCTTCTGCCACCTAACACAAGACGTTGTCAGGTGAGGAGGAGGAAGCTCAACATACAGCATTAGCATTCTAACGTGGCTGTGCCCCAACCTCCCCATTATGACAGTTGCAGGCGGGGGCACGCAAGGAATCCATACAACTGTATTATGCCCTTCTGCTGGTTTATGGAAAGAAGCAGTTCATGCTTTAATTTCTTTCCTCTCCTTTTATCAATTGTTCGTACTTTTTCTCTTCTTAATTTCTTATACATTTCTTTCTTCTCTTTTTCTTTATTCTTCCAATTTTACATGCATAAATCTGGCAATATGAATAACTGGTTGGAAGACAACACTATGTATTACAACAAATATTGTGAAATTTATATTCTTTTGTTAAGTGAAAGTCTGTATCACTTGTAATTTTTTTCTGTTTTAGTTTTGTATTCTCTTTAAAAAAATCCATCTAAGCAGAATGATTTCAAAGATCTAGAGAAGCAAGTCTGGGCAGAATCTCCATCTTGTAATTTGGATTCCCCACAGGTTACAGCCCAAGCACTACATGGGTGCTGGCCCTTATTGTTAGGCATAAAAAACAGGAGCAGAGGAAAGCTTAGAAAGAAGACATCAAGGCCTGGAATAAGAGGCATTGAAGGGCAAGGAAGCAGCAAAAGCAAAGACACAGAGAAGAAATAGCACCAAAATAAAGGACTCAGATAACAATGTAGGTATAAGTAAAGTCCTAAGAGAACAAAGACCATTATAGAGGAAAAGTTGCATTATTAAGTCATAGGCCCTGTAAGTGCACTGCTTAGCTCTCTGTCCAAGTGCTCTTGCTTTTTCCCTTTTCGTTTCCCATACCTTTAAGGAATAAGACACACGCTCATTGATAACAGAGGCTTGTCTTAGTGGGAACTATTAGTAAATGGGAAGGGTCTATCACAGTGGGAGAACAACACCCTTAGCAATCATCCCAGCTGACTCTGATGGGCTTTCCCAAGCCTGTAGTCACTTCTCAGAGCTGCAGTCCTATGTCCTGCATGGACAGATGACCTCTGAGCCTTTCCCTCCTACTTCTTGAGTCTGTGCATGCATGGTCAGTTGAGATGAGCTGTGTACTAAGCAAATGCCCTTTGCAAGTTGTTTCACCATCAAAATTACATTTCCACTACTCCACTCTCCCCTACTTCAAATCGTCTAACCATATAAAGAAACTCACCCGAATCCCCAAGCCTCTGCTCAAGACTCAATTTCCAGGAACTGACACAAAGAAAGAGATAAGGATATATTAAGAATAAACACATGTGTTTACTGCTTGCCTACTGTGTTCAAAGCACTGGTTTTCCCTTATCCACAAAAGCCAAAGACTGGATGGCCATTCCTCTTCCCTCTGTGGATAAGGAAACCTTATTTTTAGCAAGGCTTTGATTCTGATAAATTTTAGTTTCAAAGAATCATTCAGGTGAACCGTAGATTTGCCTACATCGTGAACTGCAATTTTTGGCTAGCTGGGCTCAGGGAAAAAAAGTTCAAGTCTCTGAACAACCCCAGCAATATTCAGTGATATTCAGTGACTAGTGGTCTTGTAATGTACTTCCTGGTCTGCTGCTGATTTGCTGGTGATAAAAGGAAGAATAAAGCATGGGCCTGGCGCCTGACAAGTTTACAGTTGAGGGTAGAGAAAGGAACACCTTTGTAATGCACTGTGATTGGAGTGTGGAAAAACCAGAAAGTCCAGTAATGAGAGACTAGTTAAATAAAAAGTGACACTTCAATACAATAAGGAAAGCACAATTATTATAAGACAAATGTGGCTATAAGTTAGGTTATGACAGATGATCTCCAAAACATATGGTTAAAAAGAAAAAAACACTTAAGATGCAAGATGGTAGATGCCATTTGTGGCCAGTTGAGCACTAGACAGCTTACAATCTTTGTAGCCACCTACATACTCTCTGTCTCTCTGTACTTAGTTACACTGTTATAGAATAGCCCTGGAAGAATACACACACACACACACACACACACTCACACACACACACACACACACGGAAAGAGAGAGGCAAAAATAATACTGGCTACCTCGTTATATACCTTTTAAATGGTTTTCCCTTAGTTAATTACAGAATACATTCAAATGGCTAAAAACTCCAAAGGAATAAAAGGTTATATGGGGGCCAGCCATATAGCTCAGCAGACTAAAGTGCCTGCTTAGGCAGATGCAGGGACTAGGTTTGATCCCCGGCGTGGTATGCTGGCCCCAGTTGTAGGGCGCACTGAGAGGGCTCTGAGATTGGGTGTGATGGCACACCTATAATCCCAGGGCTTGGGAGGCTGAAAACAGGATCACTCTGAGTACAAGCTGTGTAGGGAGACCCTGTAGGCCCTGTACTAAATACTTAAGAGAAAGCTTATGTATTGAAAAAATCTCTATCAATGCCTATGCCAGATTTCTACCCAGCATATTTCTAAGAGACATCCTTCTGTAACACAGATTATATTTATCTTTTTTAACCATGGGAATGTATTTATTATTCCTTCCTATTATATATTGATTCTGTATTCTCTTGTCTCTTTCATTGAGACATCACCTTTTAAGCCCAGCAGAGAGATCACAAAGAAAAAGTAGTTTGGAAGCAGACAACTGGGAAGAACTCGGACAATAGATACTGAAAAGTACAGGTACAGTGGGAGGAGGATCCAATTAAAAACATCTAGATCATTAAAAATTTGCTTGTGGGAATCAAACATTCAAGGAACAAAAACATTTTGGATGAACCTAAGGAACCCAGATACCTTCATGATTGAAACACCAGACATAACTCCACAGTGCTAGCAAGGGCAACCTGGAGGTGGCAAGAGCATTTCCGTTAAGGACAACTGGTAGCTCAAACTGTCCAGCACTGTAACATCATGTAACTCAGTTATGTCCCAAATTTTCTGATCAAGGAGGGCCAAAGAGGAAAGTGATCAATGATGTAGAGTGTGCCTAAGGAGAGTCACCTAGAGAGAAAACATTCTCTCAGGCTTTCACAGAGAGCAAATTGGTCAAGCAATGGCCGTGATTCATCCTCATGCTGACACTGACAAAGGATCTACAAACTGCTGTACAGGGTTTCAGGACAAATCCTGAGGGAATTTGACTGAACTTGTCAGATACAAAAGTTACATTTCTTGTTATATAGGTCTTTCTTTATCTTGGTCTTAACCATCCAGCAGAAAAGTATAAAAATGAAGTACAAAAAGTAAAGCCACATTAATAGGCTGAGCTGTAAAAGGCTCAAGTCAATAACTTCTGATATTGACAGTCCTACAGATAACCCACTACTATTATGGACTACTGGACTCTATTGGAATATTTTGCTGAATTCATGCACCTACAATATTTAGGTGACAGTGGAATGCCCATCTCTGACAGAATTGAACAGGAATAGGGGATACAAATGAAAGATCATTTTGTACCTGTATATTCAGAATGGTTGAGATAGATATACAGCTACTTTCACTTGTTTCAATGAATAGAAAGATTTGTACTAATAGTGTTTGTGGACAGTATATCATGTCTGTGTCTTTTACTATGAATAATCACTAAGAAGACAACAATATGCCATGTGTTAATTGTTGAAACTGTTCTGCTGATTGGTTTTGGGGCTGTCTCATTGCTATTTGTTTCTCAATAAAATTGTTTTAAAAAATGTCCAGCAGAAGAAATCCCTACAGTTAATCTAAGGATCAGGCATTCAAGGGCTATCAAATAAAGACCAGCCTCAACCCTCCATGTTGTTGTTAAGAGAAAAAGAGCCCAGACTTGAGGTAGGGCCAGAGTACCTGTCAGGCCCTGTGGATAATCCTTCTGAGGAATGGAAAGGGAGGTTATGCTGATGCTCAGGACAAAAGTCTTTATGTTTGGGACAAGTCATTATGAAGCCATAGCATCAAATGCTACACTTTATAAAAGCTCCAATGTTTTTCATAATTTTTCCCTCTTCTTTCTAGTTTTCCTCTTGCCTTTGGCTTCACAGCATGCTTTGGCCCACTCGCTCTCTCTCAGAGCCAACTCATTGTTTCTCAGGAGAGACTAAGACACAATCCCACAAGAGCAAGAATGCTTTTCATGAGTTTTTCTTACTTGGAAAGATGTTCTTTCTGGTCTACAGCAAGGGGAGAAATACCACTTAGATCTCTACTCTGAGTGACCAGGAAGAAGTCTGGAATTCTGGAGAAATTCCATACAGTTATGGAGCAGAGGACCATTATACACATTTCTGGTCTTCACAGATCATTTCTATCATGTCATTGCCAGAACCATAGCCTCAAATGACCAGGCAGAGATTCCTGTGATTCAGTTATCTCAGGCTACACTATAAAGAAATGATGGGTCTGTAATTAGCTTACTCCCAAATATCTGTCAAAAAATCCTAACAGGACTTATTCTATGGGATCCATCTATGGAAGCTGATCATCTTCAAATCAGAACGCTCAGGAACGAGGGTTTTAGATCAAAACCAGGAATTTCAGAAATTGTAGGAGAATTTATATATATTAGGAAGAAAGTAGCCATAAAGGTGTTCCAGTTACTGATGGATGACACTACTCCGAGCTTATCAGTCTCAAATAACATTTGTTTTCCTCTTCAATCTGAAATATTCACTGGTCCCAGTGGAAAAAGCTCGTCTCTGTTCTGCTCAGCCTCTGCTGGGAGAGATGGAAGGCATAATATCACTGAAAACTCCTTTATTGTTGCTGCTGGTCACCAGCTGAGATATCAGACGGAGCTATGGCCAGAGCCCTCCAAGTGCCCTCTTTATGTGGCAACTCAGAACATGGTGTCTGGGTTCCCAGGAAGTTGTGCTGAGAGAAAGAGCCAGGTCCAACCAGTCAGGTTTTAGTGACCCAGCCCTTGTAGGCATACAGCCTAACATAAGCCACATCATGTGTATCACAGCAGTCACAAAGCCAGGCCCAACTTAAAGAAGAGGGGAAATAGAACCCAAATTTTGATGGAGGTATGCAGGCAAATTTTCAAAACTAATTTGAGGTTTTCTTCTGAACTAAGTGCTGGGCAGAATCTAAGTCAAGCTGTAAATTCAGGGGCTTCCTTGGGCCAATCAAAACCCCACAACGGAAGAATATCATTTCTAATTTTCTTGGTTTCTGGAATCCCCATTCATGCATTTCACCCTAGATTCTGTAAGTTCACAAGAGTCTTTCAAGAGTTGAAAGCCAAATGTGAATTGACTTGTGTTCAGGTTCTTGAGCTGAGAATTTAAGTTAAACCCATCAAAATTATAAGTGAAACAGCTAAGTGAGCATTTCAACAAGGGCAAACTAGAGCAGATATTCATCAGCTTTTAACACACAAAGATAGAATGAGAATCTTGGGCCGGGGAGATGGCTCAGTAGATTAAGTGCTTGCCTGGTAAGCACAAGGTCCTGAGTTCAATCCCTGGTACAGAAAAAAAATAGAATCTTAAGATCCTGAAGACAGCAGAAGAGAGCTATGACAAAAAGGTTTCCATGTAATCAACTTGGGGATAATGGTCTTACCTTCTTTGGCTGCTTACTGGAGGTCTAGAGCCTGGAGAAGGATCTTTCCCTCACATGTTTAATAAGGCAAGACAAAATACTCTTTAACTTTTGCAGGCAAGTTGTAACCTGAGGGAATTTAACTGCTCCCTTCCTGTTCATAATTTCTCGTTAAGCTTTCTAAGAATCTAGATCTCTCACCATATATCATTTTTCTTCATGACTCAAGAATAATATCATCTGTCTACCTTAAAGATAAAAATGTATCCATTAACCTCAATGCACTTCAGTCACCCTACCAAACATGGACTCTGAGGACACAGGATGCTTACGCCACAATGAATGGACAAATTTTTGACAAGTGACGATGCAAGGGCAAAGTTATAGATAGGCATTGTCTACACAGAGAGCTGGCAAAGAAAAGTATGGCATACAAGAGCATGGAAGATAGAGTGAATAAAAGCATCTCTAAAAAGCTGAGAGAATAAATATTAGAAAAGTTAACAGGGGTGCCAGGGAGATGGCTCAGTGGAATACGCGCTTCCCTGGCAAGTGCAAGGGCCTGAGCAATCCCCGGTTCCGCCAAAAGAAAGAAAAAGAAAAATTAACAGGAAAAGGGGCCCTGATATTAAATGTGGATGGCATTAAAAAGCACAATCCTTCACTCTTGTGGAAATCCACCAAAACCTATGTTATGTGGGCGTTGCCTTCTTAGAGACAGATACATTGTCATGAAAATGAGAACAAGAGGCTCAGGGGAAGAGTCTCTCTCTCTCTCTCTCTCTCTCTCTCTCTCTCTCTCTCTCTCTCTCTCTCTCTCTCTCTCTCTCTCACACACACACACACACACACATGCACACATGCACCTACTTTAGGTATTTAATTATGCAATTATTGTGCAAAAATTATATTCTTCACATCGCACTGACTGTGGTCCCTTAGGAAGCCAATGTATGTTTTCATTTTTCAAAAGACTCAGATCAGGCCCCAGTGAATCACAGTCTCGGGGATTCAGGGGACTCTGAGGCCAATAACTTTAAATCTATAATATAACTCTTGCAACAGAGAGTTCTCTCATTTCCTAGATAGCAGTTTTCTAAAAGCAGCTTTGAAAAAGTAAGCATGGTAGAGGACAAAGCCAATGTTTTGTCTTCAGATATGAACACTAAAACTCAAAAATAAGTAGAGTTAACAAGGTGGGATGTGGGGGCAGAGACAGCAAAAGGAGAAGGGTAGGGGGACGCTAGTACACACAGAAAAATTGGGAGTGGTGGAAAAGAGAGAAGGAAAAGTTGATAGTGGAAAACCCTTTTCTTAGATTGAGGCCCTTGTCAGTCAGACAATAATGAAATTCTGCAGATTAAAAGCCCATCAACAGAAAGCTTGCAAACAAGTGAGGAATTATATCCTGAAAGCTTACTGTCATGTAAATCTCACTGAACAGGAAAATCAAAATGTTAGCAACAATTACATTCTTCTTATAACGAAACTGGTTCCAAAGAAAATGGAAACGCTTCTGTAAATGATTAAAGAAGGAGCAGGAATCATGGGTAGGGGGAGCTGGGAGAGAAGGAGGGGTGTGCTGGCAGGGATAAATATAGAACCATAATTTAAGAGACAGTAGGAAACGTTTTGTGTGTGTTAATTGGAAATGTATTCTAGAGGCTGCAGCTTGCTCACCACGAATGTCATGACCTTGGGTTCCTTCAGGGAATGTGGACTCCACCCTGTCCCCATGGTGAAGGGAAGAAGCAAGAAACCATGTCATTCAATGGATGAAAGAAGTTCCAGTTTATATGGTGGAAAGCACCATTTTTTTGTTTTGTTTTTGTTTTTCTGTTTCATTCTTTGGATTAAAGAGAAAGACACTGTGTGATTACAGAAGAGCCACCTCACTTGCCAAGGAAAGATGCAGAGACGGATGGTTTGAGAACAGCTTCACCCCTCGATAGAGTGACAAGATGGATTCTCCTTTCTGTTCTTGGCCGCCAAAGATTCTGGTTAATCAAATGAACATTTGGCCCAAAGGAAATGGAGGTGTTGGAACTGGCTCTGGGAAGATGATTCTTCCTGCTTATCTGGGACAGTTGTTTTCCCAGAGAGTTGGCTCTGTTTCTCAGAATAGAGAACAATGGCCCTGGCTTGCTCACCAGAAAGCTCCAGTCAGGGACAGTGCTGAAGCCTGTTTAGCACTGAGATGAAATTCTCATGTTCTTTGTTTTGTTTTGTTTTTATTTTTGTTTTTTATGAGACAAAGGATAAAAGGTAATGCTTCAGTGAATTTTGGCCAGCTAACTTTTACCTCTTTGCTTATTTTTCAAATAATTTCCTTCTTTCAAACCTTTCCACACAACTGCAATATCAGTAGGGTGTTTTTTAGAGCTAAGACCTCAAAGACAAACTGGGCCCAGGAAGTCCAAGCACTAATTGTATCTCAGACATAAGTAATGGCTGGGCATGAAAAGCAAAGTGTGCACTTGACAAAAACACAGACTTTTTCTCAGACCCACCAAATTCCTGGGAGATGGGGCACAAAAGGAAATCTGCATTTGTAACCACTACCCTAGTTAGTCTTATGGAGTCATCCAAGCCGCTTGGAAGGCACTGAAAATCAAGCACTTTATTTGATATCTATTTAAACTAAAATTCAGAGAGAATCACTGCCAAAAGCCACATTTAGCTACCACTAGAACTCAAATAAATCCTTTCTCAATCCAGAGCCTTTTCACTATACCTGCAATCTCCATCAAGGCATGAGTGAGACCTGCAAGCTGTCCACACTTAAGCCAGTCCTCATATTACCCTATATTTGTAATGGTAATGATGATGGCAGCTGTGGTGGTGCTGGCACTAATACTCATCTATGTACTTGGTACTATAGAATAACGTATTCCCATGTTGTGACCTTTACTTCTGATGTGTCAACTTCATTGAATTAAAAAGTGCCTACTACACTAGTAAAGCGCATTCCAGGGTATGTTTAGGTGGCTTGTACAGGCATGGCCTGGGCACTATATATGGTCCTTCACCTATTCCTCTTGGGCATGATTCCTCCACTCTGCTTCCTGGCGACTGTGAGATGAGGGGCTTTCTTCTGCCGTGTCTTCCTGCCATGTCATTCCTGCCTTGAGCTACCTAACAATGAACTGGCTTTTAGCTGAATCAAGCCTCTTCTCCCTTAAGTTGTAGGTGTGGAGCATGTTGTCCCAGCCACAGTCTATCAGATGTTTACTGTAATTGAATTTAGGCAGAGAGATCAGGGGAATTATGCAGTTACGCAGTTAGAAGAAGATAGAACTGGGTTTCAGATGCAGGAGAGGAAAAAGACAAAGGAAGTGCCCAATCTATTTAACACACTTCTGCGCACTCTAGCACTTCAACTTTTTGTCATATATTGTATTATCATTTTGAATTATCCTTGATCTTTACTTATCCTCTTTCTTCTCTTTATCTGCTTGCATGTACAGTACAGGATGACACCATGAAACTGGAATGAAGGAGAAACACTCAACACAAGGCCTTCAGTCCATGGAGGTTAGGGTGAAAAGGCTTTTTAGGAGCACACACAGCCTGCAGGGCCAGGCATACAGCCAACAGATGCCACATCTTCTTTTCTCTTGCTATATCCCCCAGTTCCTACAAAACTGGAAACAGGACTCAGATAAAGATCACAGAAAGCATTAAATTTATCCCTATCCAAAAAAAAAAAAAAAAAAGGAGTCAGTTTTACAGTGCTGGAAGACTTAAGTCTTCTTTGGCTCAGAGTGATTGCTAGATCTTCCTTCTACCACTTTCCACCTCTCCAACCCCAACAGTTCAAATATAAAAACTCATCTTAAGGAAGGTAGGTACATTCTCAACTAGTTAATATAAGACAAGAGCCAAGTAAGTAGTGACTTTGGCAGAGATTTACCAAGAAGAAGAAAAAGCAGTCCTCATACTCTGGTGATAGAAACTGGAGAGGTCAGGAAATAGGCAAGGGATGTGTAAGGAGGAATCAAATATATTCTTCTAATCCAGAGAAATAGAGTTCAAGTCTTTCATCCAGCATAATATATAAAAAAGCGATGGTGAAAATTTTCTACTAACACCATTCGTTATCCCTGACATGTTTCTTGACTCTTCTTATATACTAACTATTCCAAAGTCCAACAAGCTCTTTGAGCCCTACTTCCCCAAGGAAGGTGATTTATCTTGAGTCGTCCATGCTCTGTGAACATTGTCTGAAGGTATCCATATTATGAATGAAGAGTAGAAAAATCCCCAGCCCACTAACCCAGGAATTTGACTTTCAAAATATATACCTCAATTAACTCAGCTCTATCCTGTGTCTCCAATCAAAATGAAGAGTAAATAAAAAGCAATTAACCTATTGTGACATGACATCATCTTGGTTTTCTTTCCTTTCTCCAATCAAAATGAAGAATAAATACAAACCAATTAACCTATTGCAAAATGACATCATCTTGGTTTTCCTTCCTTTCTCAAAATTAGCTGATGGAGCAAACACTGAGGACCATCAGCACCAGCTGAGACTGGAGATCATTCTATGCAAGGTGCTGCTTGTCTCCAGGGAGGCGATGGTTGGCTTCCCTTGCCAACTTCCATGAGGAATCACTTTGCTTATGATCTCTGCAGCTCCTGGGAAAGCTGTATCATGAGCATTTGTAACCAATTCATATTTCATAAATGGACTTAGCTCCCACTCATGAGGTCAACAAACAGGGCTTCTAGAGTTCATCATGCCAGAAATATCTCACGTGGCTCAAGAGAGAAGCATCCAGGAGAAAGTAAAAGGAGAATTTGATGTGATGTGAGTCATCCTGCTCACTACAAGGGGCTATAGCCATGTAGCATCCCAGGGGAAAAGAACTACAGGCCCTGATCCAGTCAGAATCCAAAAGCAACTTTGGCCTTCATCTACTCCCAGAAAGGCTTTGGGAAATTGGTTGAATTAATTCCACATCAATAAGTTAAACCATGTAAAACAATACATACTCTTGTGGCCCATGTCCTTAATTTTTTTTATTTTTCTACATTAAATTTAGTTTATTTATTTTTTATTATAAAGAGGAAACACACAAACAACAAGAACAAAGACAAGGGCCAGGGAGATAGCTCAGGGGTTTTAGCCCCAGCCTCGCAAATGCAAGGTCCTGAATTCAATCTCCAGTACAAAGATAAAAACAACCCTAATTTTTTAGTGGTGTTAAAATTACAACAGGTGTCAATAGATTCCATATGAGTTCTGACTCAGTTCTGAGTCTACAGTATAAAGCAGGCTGCATGAAGTTGATTCAACAACAAATTTGATGGGATAAAGAACCATGGAGTAAGGACACTCACAAAAAGCCACAGAGATAAAAAAAAAAAGGAAATGATAAGTGTGGATCCCCTCAAGCACATGAATTCATGGAAAGAAAAGGAACTAAACCAACACAGGCCACTAAGACAAGTAAGTCTTGGGCTCTTGCTAATTGCCATGTTAGAGGCTGCTCTTTGTCTTTCTATGTCTTTTCTCTCTTTCTTCTTTAATAAGAAATGTTTATTTTATATGGTTGCTACTCATTAAAAATTGGATTTTCCTGTTTCCTTTGAAGTGTGACCAAGGAAATAGTGATGGGTTATAAACACACATATCAAACACCAGAGTATATACTCCATCGGCCTTGTTTATTATCTCTTTCTCCGCCTCCTGCCTTAATTAACAATGGCATTGTCTTTAGTCATTATGAAAAAGAACACATTCCATGGGTTGTATAGTAACAAGCTCCACAGAGCCTTGCTCATCAAGAATGTCACAGAACAGAATTATCACACTTGTCAGGGAAGGCTTATGTCCAAGTCTTGTGTATCATCCCTGAGAGACACAG
>NW_004524711.1:6270558-6298712 GCF_000260255.1 Octodon degus | reverse complement strand
AAGAAGAAGAAGAAGAAGAAGAAGAAGAAGAAGAAGAAGAAGAAGAAGAAGAAGAAGAAGAAGAAGAAGAAGAAGAAGAAGAAGAAGAAAAGGAAAGAAAGGAGAAAAAAGAAGAAGAAAGGAGAAGGAGAAACTAACTCATTTAAATGATATAGAAATGTATTTCTAATATATAAAGACCAATTTCCTATATTTCAAGTCATCTTTCTCTTTAGAAATAAAGACTGTCAGGGTGGGCAAGATAGCTCAGCAGACTAAGCACCTGCTCCAGCCACCGAGACTGGGCATGGTGGCACATGCCTGTAACCCCAGTACTGGGGAGGCTGAAAACAGGAAGACAGGAGGATCACTGTGAGTGTGAACTGCATAATGAGACCCTGTACAGAATACATTTTTTAAAAAGAAAGACTAACATCAGATAGCATGGTCAATTCTCTCAGAAGTCAGTGGTATCAATTGAGCCACCCCGCTTTAGTTGTGAGCCTCTTTTCTCTACTGTGACTCTTCTGTCCTTCCATCCCTCACCTCTTTCATTTTGAGATAGGGAACATAGATCTGAATGTGCATAGAGCTTAAAATGCCAAAGGCAAAGCAAAACACCAGAGGAAATCTACAGAACAGCCATATGACTTCAATATGCATCTAGCAGCCAGCAGAAGAGAAGACTGGCTTAAAACCCACTCAACACCCAGCTCCCTTAACATGACCCTAAAGGCAGGGTGGCCTCAATGGGGTGGGAAGTGAGCCTCCAGCAGCACATGGAAGCCTCCACACTCGAGCAGTTCTGCAGGCCCAAGGCCAAGACGCATACCAATTCCCAGCTGCCACTGGACCCTGATAATTTAGGACTGCCCACCTCCATGCTTTTTCATTACCTAACCCGAAGACCTCCTGAGGCAAATAAAGTTCCCCTCGTATGGTGAAGTTGTTGAAGCAAAAAATAATAAAATTTCATGAGCATGTTTCAATTTTCACTTGTGTTTATGGCCAAAGGTGTTTTTTATTTTAATAATCGCTGCTGGAACAAGGGCAAGCCACATGCTGCTAACTTGTTAAAGAGAAGGGGAGGGAAAGAGTCAATGAGAGCAAGAGGGAGAGAGGCTGTGCTCAGCTGTGAATTTCCCAACAGCTCAGCTCTAATCCTCCCCTTTCTGAATCCCACCCTTAAAACCTTAATGACAGAGAAAAGGATAAAATATTATCTGGACCATGTCCTGTTGACAGTTTGCCCTGGCTCATTTTAGCCATGAGAGTCTAGCTGTGTGTGTGTGTGTGTGTGTGTGTGTGTGTGTGTGTGTGTGTGTATGTGTGTGTAGAGAAAGACATCAGTGTTCTGTGGTACGATTTCATAATGCAGAGTATGTAAAAGGGAAGGAATTTGGAGGAAGCAGGCTTTCTATTGGACGCCAAGTTGACTGTTGTTTTCAGCTCACTTTTGTCTGGCAGAGTTTCTGTTTGCTTTAAAATGTCAGAAAAGGTTAAGAAGCTTTTGAAATCTGCGAGAGATTTCCTAGACTTCTAGGGAAAATGTTCACTCCATAAAGGCATAAATTGATTATTCCTCCCCAACTTTGAAATTGTTGTGCAGAAGGAACTTCTCCAAGGAATCAAATTCAAGATTAAACTAAATGCTCCTTGTGAATCTGACCATATTTACTCCAGAATGAGTGAACCTAGAAATATTCAAATATTATTTTTCTCTATTTTCATCTGCCCTGAATCACATTTTCCCAAATCACTTATATTCAAGTGAAGTGAGAGAGTATTCACATACCCTTTCCTCAGTCCTAACTCTGAAATTTGTAAAGTCATGAGGAATTCAGGGCCACTGAGTGAACATGGAAGTTGATCTATGTCTAGAAGAACCTCACAAGTGTCTAAGAATGATAGAGTAGGTGGCAACAAGGTCGCCATCATTCAGTAGTCTCTCCTGTGCAACATGAGCTTGCTTGCAGACTCCCACCTGGTGTATAGCAAATATGCGTTTGGGGGAATAAAGAGGGCGACATAGAAGAAAGAATTAACAACTAAATTTGTCCTTTAAGATACTATTCCAGTAGAATCAGAACTCAATTTTTTTCTTTTCTCATACCAGAAATTAAACTTAGGACCTTGTGCTTGCCAGGGGGATGCTCATGTTGATGAGCTATCTCCCTATCCCTAAACTCAATACTCTAAGGCATCCTACACCTTCTCTACGATGGAGATTAAGTTTCAATATTCAGATGACTAAAGCCTAAGTGGACCTTAGAACATGTAGCCACATGAACTATGCTCTTAGCATCTGGTCATCGATGGCCATCAATCCAAGTAGATTGCTACTGAATTGTCCTTTACTCCTGCTACCTACTCATTTAGGCCTGGGGCTTCCTTTGCTACATTTACAGGCACAATCCCCATTCTGTGGCTTGTACCCCACTCAGAGGTAAAAGTGTCAATAAAGCTCTGTCTGCCAAGACTAATGGCACAGACACTTTCTTCCTGCTATTGTGGATAGAAAGCAGTGTCTATCGTTCCATCATCCACAAGAGATAAGATCTCATCACTTTCCCACTCATTTTCTTCCTTGCTTCTGCGTGGGTGAATATTTTCTTACATGGTTCTTCCAGACATGTTATTCTGTTTTGAATCTATTCCCTTAGGGTTGTGGCTTTCTAGATAAAAATTACAAATAGCTTTTGTTTCTAGTATCTGGCACTGTCTCAGCCCTACCTTGCATTTAACACTCCTCTGTGTGAGACTGAGTACTCACACTCATGTACACATAGGTGATAGAGGGTGTGGTGAGTAAACTATTCACGGGGATTAGTTAAGAGCTCTGAACTCATCTATGTCCACAAATGTACATAAAGAAGAAGAGAAATTTGTATTACTCCTATCACTGAGACAGTGATTATTTAAAACATTTAATTTTTCCCCTAGGGAAAAATAGCATATTTAACCCAAGTAACACAAATGTTTTGCTTCTCTGAAATGCTACTTCTGGATCTATGATATACTGTACTCATATGTTCAAAAAACTGGAGTAGAAATAAAGGTAGGACCCTAATGTTTTCTCATGCAGACCCAGAACACTGGCCTGAAGAGAACTGTCCTGAAATAACCCCAGAAGGACTGCTGTAGTAAAAGGGTGAATCCAAGTCATTGTCCCAGAAGTAGTAAGTAATGTCTACAGGCTCAATGGGCAACTTCAAGAGCAAAAGGAGGAGGGTGTGGTATTGTTGTGACACCAAGGAGCTGCCAGTTTCCAAAGAATAAGTCCCGCCCTAAAATTCCTAATCTCATAACTTGGCGCACAGAAAGGGAAAGGCACGAGTCAGAGTAGACTCACAAAGCAGAGTGGGGCCAATTTCTACCTCATCCTTAAATCATAGTCCTCTCAGCCTCAGATCACTCAGTTAACTACTCCACTAGTCCCAGGGTTCCTCTCTCCCCATTACTTCCAGCCCAACCCACAACTCCTACTCTAACTTATCTGTACCGTAATGCATTAGTGCCTCCAGAACAATTTTCCTACTTCCAGAGTCTTCTCCCTACCCCATTTTCTAATCCCATTCCTAGCATCCTCCTCTCCATAGATTGGAGCATATCTGTTCTCATATATTCTAGAACATAATTATAAGTGAAAAGAAATTTAATTTGGAGGCATTAAGACTTTCACCAGAGCTCAGGCCCTGTCAATATCTGGATCATTCTGAAAAGCTTACTGTTCAGCGCATGAATGACCTTATTAAATGTCTACTCAGGAGCATCCAAACACTTACTTGTTCTGCAGGATGGATGCCAGCCTTTTCTAGGTGTCAATACCATTATTACAACCAAATACTTACAGAAAATGCTGTCTTGTAAGAGTACGTAGAGCTATAAAAATTCAGACGCTTCTAGATTATGAATATGACTTGCACTTGTTAGTCAGAACAGCAGGTGCTGCATTTAGTGATTATACTCCATCCACTGAGGCTATGACAATAGCTTGCATGCAGAGTCCTGGAAACCCCCAGAAACTGTGATCCAAGGATTTTGGAAGGAAAAACCTAGAGTGTTCATTTTTACCCCCACTGTGCTTTTGGGTTCTCTACTAACCATTCTTCAGAAGTATTATTCCTTGGATTATTTCTAAGTTACCACAGCAGCTCTTCATAAACTAAATAAGAGCATCATTTTCAGACTATTATTCCTTGTGTTAGCCTTGCTCATCATCCATCTGATGAATTTTGTGTGTTCTGTGAAGGTAACCGTTATGAAGGTCCATGAGAAATACTGGTCTGATGGTCATCAAACTGGGAGGGTACAAAATAGGAATTTAGGCTCTTGTATTCCTGTAAAGCATTGGATTTTCATTTGTCTTGTCTTTCACAGCAAAGCTTTAAAACCCTGCAGTCATTATTTCTATCACTGCAAAGAAAAATTTATGGTTCTTCTCATTGGCTCTATACCAGTTTTAGGAACTCAGTTTTGCCAGAGTTATTCCCTAATTGCATATCTTCCAACTCAGAAATCCATAAATGACCATCATGTAGCACTAGAAATTTAGCTGCCTTTCTATAATAAATGGAGGAATGCTCTTGGTGTCACTGTGGTAGGTTTGGACATGACCTTTCGTTCATCCACCTGGGAGTCCAATTAGAGAACCTGGATAGTCTCAGAATTCATTTTGTCTGAAAAGAAAGAGATTTTCTCCTTTCAATAATGCCATGGAATTTCCAACCTGATTATTCAGAGTGCTGATGAGTCAGGAGAGTGGGTTTCTGGCACCACATGACTCGCATATTATTCAGAGTTTTGTATTTTTCTAGAATCCATCAAGCCTAAGTTCCACACAAATTCCAATGCCTATTTTATACTGGAGATCTAAAGAGCATAGCAAAGATCTCCCTCTCTAGCCCAAGTTTCCATTCAGCTCAGAAACAGAGTTCTTAATTTATATTTCCCTTGACAAACTGGTTTAACTTACAGGGAAAGGAGTTTCAGGAACTTGGACACACTTGAGAGAAATAAATTAGAGGTTAGATAAAACTCAGCCTTCCTACTTCAGCCAGGTTCTGCCATCTCCACTTACTATAAATAATTGGGATTTTGAAAGCGTTGAAAAAAATATTGACAGTTTCTCCCAATGGAGAACGAGATTATAGCACCATTTTGAGCCTCTGTGCTGCTCTGCTTGGTGGTAATTCAGCTACACAGGATGACTTCAGCCTCAGAGAAAGACACCTAGCTGCTGTTACATTTCATCCTAGAAAAGGGGAGTACATGGCCCCAACACCTATCATTTGTCAGTAAATTCACTGTGAAGCATGCAATGTCTCCTAAATTATTTCTCTCTCTCTCTCTCTCTCTCTCTCTCTCTCTCTCTCTCCCCCCCTCTCTCCCTCCCCCCCCCCCCCCTATGGACATGCATTAACAAGAAAGGTAAAGTTTCTTCCTATTTTTCAAGCATTTAGGTGTACCTATCTTATTCTATATTTTATATAGGAAAAAAATTGACAACAAAGACAAGATAAGATGTAGAACAAAAAAAATGTTTTTATCTAGAGATAGAAATCCAAAACAACCTTTTGTATTTCCTATGTTTTCTTTGAAGGAGAAAGGTATCACTTCTTTCCTAAAATACACAAACCAGGGAAATGGCACTGACCAGCCTTGACTTGCCTTCTGTGGCTGAGGTATAATTCTGTAATGCTTTATCTTTCTATAAATTATTGGCTATAATGTATCCTAATTTTCCAATTTGAGGATACTGACTCCAACCCCAAAAAAGCCCCTATAGCTGGGTGTATTGGCTCACACCTGAAATCCCAGCACAAGAGAGGCTAAGAGGATCACCATGAGTTCAAGGCCAAACATGGTAAGACCCTGTCTCAAACTTGGACAAACTAGAGAGAAAAAATTTATAAAGAAAATAAAAGAAAGAAAAGCCTCTATAAAAAAATGTTTGAGGACTCCTGAAGGCTGACTGAATAAAGACGAAAGTGTGTTTCTCTCTGTTGTGGCTTTGGTCAAATCTATTCCTCACTGAGGGTCTTCATTTCCTGAATGAAGGGCCCTCCCAGCCCTCCACACTGAGCTCCCTTCTCTGCTGTGTGGTGAGACCTTGACTCCTCTTTCTTTTTTCTTGCTTCCGTAGCCAGCTCCCATACTGTCGGAGGGAAAGACGGGTATAGATATTCTAAAATCAGAATCTATCTGTTATTTTGGGTAGCTTCCCCCTGATTGGAGTTTGGGTACTATACCCCTCCTTTATTTCCCCAGTACTGGGGACTGAACCCAGGGCCTTTGGACACTAAGATACTGTATGTCCCAGGCCATTTTTGTTTTCTATTTTGAGATAGGATCTCTCTGAGTCACCAGGTTGCCAAGGCTGAACATGGACTTTTGATCTCCCTACTTCAGCCCTCCAGACTCCTGGGGTGACAGGCATGAGCCACCAAGCAGAGCCCAGTACAGTGGTGGTGAGCCTTTTAGGGGTTTCAGGGATAAAAACAACTTGCTGTGGCACACATGCTAAGGGTTAGCCACCACTGGCCTACTATTAGCATTTTAATAAGACCTCCTGGGACTTCATTATCTTTCCAGCTGCTAGAAGACCAGAAGGAGAAAGGGAAGAACAGATGTTTCCCAGAGACCTTATCTTCATCTTACCACTTAAGTCCCAATGTGCCATTCTATGAAAAACACAGTCCTAGGAAAGTCTGTTCTCACAAAAGAAATGAACCATAGTCCAGAACTGTTAGGAGAAACCAAAGGAGGAAAGAAAGTCTTGTAGAAATCATCGGAAGAAATAGGCATCGAAAGATGCCTTAGGGTTATGATAAGCAGGGAGGAAAAGCACAGAGAAGATCAAGGATACTAAATATGCATCCAACAGGCTGCCAGCCGTGGGAGACTCACTAACCGACCATCTTCTCCCACATTATTTCAAATCGCCTCTAACACAGCCTCCAGCAATCACCATCATTGATCTGTTGGCAGAGAGCTAAGCCTCCTTCCTATCCATTATGGTATAGTCAGCAAATTCAGACCTGGCAGACAGGAAGGAACTGGAAAAAAACAGTAGAGCTCCTCTGGTATTTTGAGGGTAATGACTTGAACAGCTAACCTGACACCTAATTACCAAGGCCCATGCCAGAGTTCCAACTGTATGATCCACAGTTCAACTCGGACTCTATGGGGTAACTTTGCTGTGTTACTCTCTCTACTGCTCTAGGTCGAAGCCACATGCACAGCCTTCTTAAGTTTCTACCTAATCTCTCCTTGAGAACTTCCAGTAGTAGCAAAGGGGCTCCTTACTTCTTGCATCTGCCTTGTGGTTATGTAGCTCTATCAGAAAGTTTTGCTTTTTCTGAGTTGAGGAAACAGTTCTCTCTGTATAACAAGCACTCACAAAGCCTCCTTAAATCTTTTGGGGCAACATAAACAGAGAGTTGGGGGAGGAGCAAATAGGAATCTGGAAAAAATCCTGTTACTAAGAATTTAAGTTTGATAGGAGGGCTGAGAGAGAAACCCAGTTTATTAAATAGCCTGGGATTATTTCATCTGCTACTGAAGTTCAACAAGATTTAACTCCTAAGTTCAAGGTAAGCCTTAACCAGGGAAAAGAGGCCAGAAATGGGAAATTATAAGACCAGGACCTGACCATAGTCAAGGAGTTCTCAACAATCAAAGACATAAAAGGTGGAGAAAAAGAAAGTTATCTTTAGGGTTACTGGTACTATCTTTATGTAAAAATTTTTGAGTCCCTGCTCAGTGCTTGTAACAGGGTCTGTATATATCAGATGCTCAATAAATGCATGTACAATGAAGAATCTTGCACCAGAGCCACATTAAGAGCTCTAGGATTTCATCATTGTATCATTTACGTGACCAACATATATTACGCACCCACTATGTGCTCGGCACTGTGATAAACACTGGGGAGTTCACAAATAAATCTGAAATGAAGTCAGAGCTCAAACATTTTGGAGGAGTGAGACAAAACTTACCCAAGGAGCCACAGTACACTAAGAGCTACAGTAAGACTCAGTGGCCACTAAACTTAAGGAGATGTTGTGAACAGAATTAACAAAGAGACCCCTGGTGAATTCACAGAGCCTCACATCTCCGAATGTTGCTCTGTAAACTTGAAGCTCAATATCCCACTCTCAGTCTGATTGCTCACATGCAAATTCTTAGGCCTGAGTTTCCAGGCAGAGCTGGAGGGAGAGCTTTGCTCACGGAGGGCCTTGTTTTGGGCCTCTCACTTCTGGGCCACATCTCAGTTGGCACTGTTCACAGCTCCCCGGCAGCTCACCTTCTCCCTGAACTTGCAACTGTGAATCTCATACCTGGATGCAGCCAACAGATTTCAGGAAATGGTGCTTTGGAAACACATCTTTGAAATGCAAACAGATAAAGCAGCTGGCAATCGAGCCAAGGAAAACTCGACTTTTTCTAAAAAGCAAACAGCCTGTTGGCCCTGGAAACATACCTGTTCTCAGCAACCACCACATCCTCTAATAAATGCACCCTAGCACATACAAGCACACACGTACACACACACACACACACACACACACACACACACACACACCCAGCTCATACATGCACCCATTAATCTCTGAAGGACCCTTTCCTGGCTGCTCCTTAGAGGGCCCTGTGGCCTGGACAGCCCACGCTCCTAAAGGCCTGAGCTATGCACTTCTTCCCGGAGAAGTCCTTCGCAGCTTCCTCCCCCACGATAAGGTCAATTGCTAACCCAGCTGAATGAAATTATTGTCAGATTTCTAAGGCAGATATACATTTTCGCCATTTTCACTTACAAGAAATGAGGGTTTTGTTTCCAATTTAGTTAAAGGAAAAATAAAAGATGCAAGCTTGAACCATTGCATCGACGAGGGTGGCCTTTGTAAGCTGACTTTCCCTGTGCAAGAGGCAGTTAACCCTACCAAGAAATGTCACTTAGATAATATTTCCTTATATAGCTGTAACACATTCCAGTTTATAAGATACTTTCACCAGACTGTACGTATGTGAGCCTCATAGTAACACTGGGTAGTTGGCCAGGAATGTCATCCCTGCAAATGAGGGAATTGCATCCAGCAGGTAATGAGTGACCTGCTCAAATGCAGGTGGAGAAGAGGCTGCCGTGCCAGGACAGGCCCCAAATCTCCCTGGGTAATTTCCAGGATTCTGTCCTTCACAGCATGCATTCTACTTCTGTAAAGGCTCAAAACTGCTGAGAATAAAGCTCTTTGTGATTTGAACAGATAGGTCTCTTAGAATCCCACCTCCGTAAGTCAAACCATCTCCAAATCACAAAACTGAGTTGTACAGCTAGTTCTAAAGTGTTGTTAAAGAAGCTAAACAAAGGGTTTCCCAAGAATAGCACACAGTGCCTTGAAATCCTTTCTAATATCTCTCTTCTAGCATCTGCTTAGGCAGCGCATAGTGGCCATGGTTCAATCCCCCAGTGTGCCTTGCCAGGCCCGCTCACAGGGCACACTGAGGTGATTGAGATTGGGCATGGTGGCAGGCCTACAATCCCCGTGTTTGGGAGGGAGGCTGCAAACAGAAGGATCACTATGAGTCTGATCTGTGGAGTAAGACCCTGTAGACCCTGAAGATCCTGTCCCAAATACAATAATAATAATAATAATAATAATAATAATAATAATAATATCTCCCCTCTCACTGCTGTTTGTCCCTGGTGCTTTTGAGCAGTTTCTTCCTCTCTTCTTCCCTTTCTCTCTCTCTTCCTTTTCTCGCCCTGTCCTCTCTCCTCCCTCCCATCATACCTCTATTTTCCCCACATCCTTCCTTTCCCACTTTCTCCAGGCTGTCCCCACCATGCTCCATGCAGACCTTTGTCACATGCCATTGACATGCTCATTCACTCTCACCATCTCACTTTTACCATCTTCAAATCATGCTCTGTCTGTATCTCTAGAAATGCAAGGTGAAGGGCTGAGCTCAGTGGGCAGTGCGTGTAACATGAGCAACCCTCAGAAATCTGGAATGACAGACACAAGGCCGTCATTGCAAGGAGGTGCTGACATCAACACACTACAGCCCAGAATGGTCTCTAACATCCTCTGAGCCATTTTAGCTGAAATGGAGACTCATGTACCAGCCAGGAAGAGCTCTTCTGTCATTTGCTGAGTTTCTAAGACACTGGAGTCACTTAAAAAAATCTCTGACCCAGGCCATTAAGGGAAATGAGCAGAGAGCCAAGCAGGGAAGTGTGGTCAGTTTTCTGTATCCATAGGATCTGTGTTCATGCATCTAACCAACTATGAATTGAAAATATAAAAAAAAAAAACCTTTGAATCTGGACACACACAAATTTCTATTCAACATACTTCCCTCTCTCATCCAGGTAATGACTTCTTACTAAGCATTTATATTATATTATAATATGGGTAAATTTTTTGGTGAATTCTATGAGTATCTGAGAAATAAACTGGAGTAAATGGAAGATACCCAAGTGTGATGGTGTACACCTTTAATCCTACCACTTTGGCACACTCAGGCAAGATCACAAGCTGGAAAGTTCAGGCCAGCCAGGTAGCTCAAGAGACTAAAATGCCTGCCTAGGTAGAGCGCAGGGACCGGGATTTGATCCCTGGCATCACATGCCCCTGAAGCTCCCCGAGACGCGATTGAGACTGAGCATGGTGTCTCCCTCCTATAATCCAGCACTTGGGAGGCTGAAAACAGAAGGATCACTACAAGTTTGATCTGTGTAGTGAGACCCTGTGGATCCTGTACTAAAATATGTTGAAAAATAAATAAATAAAAATTTAAGAATTACTAAATAAAACATTGGAAAATTCAAGCTGAGCCTGGGCAATCTGACAACTTAGTGAGACCCTGTCTCAAAATAAGTAAATAAATAAATAAAACTTTCAAAAGACTGAAGATGTAGTTCAGTGAAGAGCCTCTGAGTGCTAGTATTGCAAAAACGTATATGTGAGTGTATTCACAAATTATATGCAAGTATTGTGCAATAAAACATACTTGAGCATCTTTGAAGTTTGGTGTTCATGGATACAATGGAATTAACTTCCAGCAGATATTAAAAGATAATTGTATATACTGAAAAGCATATCTAGTGATTTACCCAGGGGAAGAAGACTCCTTCATAACTAAGAAAAGAATTAACCACTAAAGTATCCAAAAGCCACCGAAGCCCTAGGCAGAGCCCCTACTACCCTGATCTGCCTCTGTAGCCACCTCCCATAGAAGACACCAAGAAATAGGATTTTATTCCTTCAGTCTATGAATCCTATCTTTTCTTCCATGTATGCTACCACTGCACTGTGACCATCTGTTTCCCTTGAGTTCTTTGTGGGTGAATTCTGAGACATCTTTGCCACTTGGGCATGTAGGATGCAGCTAGATTATAGGAAAATGATAAACAATTATGTAGAAGGAAAACAAAAAAAATTGCATAATAGGAAAAAATGTATGAAAGAAAGATAGGAAAAAGAAATTAATATTCTCAGGTTACTGATATTTGGATTCCATGAATAAAAAAATGAAAAACTTCTATATTTCTAGAAAAACTTTTATATTTCTATACAATATCATTATGCCTTACTCTTGAGATCAACTTTATAAATTGATAGCAAATCTGTCACTAAGTTTTAGGATCTTAATCACTATTAACTGCCAAATGAATTTAGGAACCAATTCAAGGGATTTATTTGAGTTAATAGAATAAGACTTGACTCTGTGACCCTAGGAAATCAATGTCTGGGGGGAGCTTTGAAGGCATTAGACGTCTGATCCGTAATATTGTTTGTTACTAGGATGGTAATCTATTTCTGTAAGATTCCTTGCTGGCTCTTTCTCTGTTCTGCTTTGTACCAGAGGAGCTGAGCCCCATCAGCTGTATTTCCCAGACACCCATTTTATCTGGCTTCTGATTAAGTTTGACCAAGAAGAAGCCTCAGCAGAACAATTGAGGAGGGAAAAAAATCTAGGTATCCTTTTGGTTCCATTCTACTTCGAAAACATGTCAGCTACACAGTATCTTTTGGGGTTTCATTTTCACCAAGAAGCCCATCCTTCTACAGTCCCAGTTCCTAAATGCTACTCACACTATTTCTTCTCTTGGGCACTCTAACCACTTGGGGCTAAGTGACCTCCAGGTGATCGATAGATCATCTCATGCATTGGCTCTTCTAGTTCTGCTATGATTTGTGTCTAGTTGTCCTCCTTTCCCCACCCAAAGCCTCATGCAGTCACTGGGGCAGGCTTCTAGAGTTTGTGATTAAGTCATGATTATGGGTGTGTGTGCAATACCCACCTTGGTGTGGATAGCCTTAATACAGTAGAAGGAAGGAAGAGAAACTCTCTAGCTGCCGCAGCTGCTGCTCCTCCCTTTCTCTTTGCTATTTTCCTCCTCCATGCTGCCTTCTACCATGTGCCGCTCTACCTTGGAGCCAGGTCAGTATGGACTGAAGCCTCCACTAACTGTGAGCCAGACAAACTTTTCCTTCCTTATTTTGAGGTATTGAGTATTTTGTCCCAGCAACGACAGAAAAGTAACCGAGACAAGTTCTATCGCCATCTTTGTGATGCGTTTTTCATATTAAGTTTCCTCTCTTGACTTACCTGGCATAGTTTCCTGCTTGAAAGCTGACAATATAGCTTCCATTTTTACATGAGTCTTTCTTAGCTCTTACCACTGTGCCTAATGATGTTTAATGAGAGTCTTTGGATTCAGCCAATTTTCTAAACTAAGTTGTAACCTGGTGGGAGAAAGAAGTTAGGCCTTGGTATGTTACTCAATGTTCAATAATTGGTTCACCAAGGGAAAAATATTCTAATTTGCAGCATTTGCTAATCCCCACATTGTAAATATTCATGACTGCCTAGGAATATTGTGGGCATAATGTCAGTAAGTGAGGCTTAATGAGATGCCCAGTGAATCTGAGCTTAGTAGATATCTGACCACCAGCAACTGTATGGACAGCCGAATAGAGAAGATTCTTTAGGAAAGTGCTAAATGATTCTAACAAAAATGAAGAACTTCTAGAAACTATAAAGAGTAGAAAGAGTCCCAAGGGAAAGGGGAACAAGAGAAAGCCTAAAAGGGAAACAAATAGCAAATGGGATTTTTATATGAAGCTTAAGAGTTGCAAGCTTTTGTGTACTCCAAGGGAAATGTGGAGTCAATAGTAAAAGATCCTCTTATAATGAACATGCTGGAAAGTTGGCATTATTTGAGAAGTGAATTAAAGAGCTGAGGGAGCTGGCAAAGACAGACCTACCCATGAGTGGGTTCCAGTGGACCATAGAGTGGTGTTGTTAAAAGAAGCATTAGTGATGGTCCATTCTAAAAAGTGTTAACAGAGAAGGCTATGTAGTCCCAGGAATTCTAGCAACACCACAGGCATACTGCAGTAGAACCCAATCTAAAATGAGGTTTCCTGACAAGGCTCTTCATTCAGTTAATATTGTTTAGTTCTGGAAACTAGTTGTGAGCCCAACAGACATGGTCCCTATCTTCAAAGACCACCCTATCAAATGGAAGAAGAAGGAGTAAATAGCTTACCACACTTGTACCTGTGTTTTAACACAATAAGTGCTGTAAGGAAGAGCTAATTTAGACTGGGGAGTTCAGAAAAGGATCTCTGAGGAACTGCCACACTGAGCTATGATGCAAAAGAAGAGTCAAGTCTATGAAGCAAATATGAGAGTAAGAAGATCCCAGAGAAATGGACTTCAGTTGCTCTGCTTTTGTTCTCCTCATGGTGTCTCTGAAGTAGGTGTACCTCCTCTTTCCTCACCAGACAACCCTGAAATCTACTGAAACTTATAAACCCCTAGGTTTATAAGTTTACCCCTACATAAAAGTGAAATGATAAAATTTTGTCATAATGTAGCATCTTGAGGATAGGTGTAAAGCTAATTTTGTAACTAGCTGGGTGTCTGACGCCAGAGATCCACTGCCCAGAACACTGAACTGCTCTCAATGGGAATAAATACCATGCTGAGTAAACCTTATGCCAAAACAGAGACCTCACTTCTTGCTGTAGGGAAAATCAAGGTAAAAGAACACATTTTCCAGACCATGCACTTTTACCTGCTAAAGCCCCCTGGTAATGTTCCCCATCTCTTCTCTGACTGGTTGGGTAGATAACACATGCCCCCAGGAGGTCCATGCCTTCCTACAATAATGGCTCACTTCCCTCTCTATCTGCAGAGGGAAGAGCTGTGGTCCTTCTTTTACCTCTGGGCTTTGAACTTATTCCCTAATACCACTTTCCTCCCAACTCAATCTGCTGGAGCTGAGAGGAGGCCAGAAAGCTTACTACTGTTTTCATGTCAAGAGAATCTATTACATTAGGCTTCCTAGTCTATAATTCCATTATCTTATTGTCAAATAATTTGAACCATGTTTATCTTCATTCCTTAAGTTTGGGCAGAGAAAATCCCACTAAACATCCCAGATAGACTTGCAACAAAAATTACAGTAAATTTTATTTTCCTCATCTCTAGATTAGTTGCACACAAGTCAGCCTTGAAGAGAAGTATCTGTAAAGAAGAACAAAGAATCTGTACTCTGGATCTTTTCCCTGGAGTACCTTCTGGAAAGCACAGTGTTATAACCCTGTGAGTAAGGAGCTCAGGCCTTCACTGACAAATGCCACCTCCAAGCGGCTAAAACTCCACCCCACTAATGCCTTACAGTTTTTCACATGTTGCACAAGTTCTTTTCAGACTCAATTTCTCTTCTTTGTATTATGGGATAAAAAATAATGTTTCATCAAGTGGTGCCATAGATAATTCTAAAGAATTTGATTCAATTTACAATGACAGATATCAGAGATATCCAATTTTTTGTGTTGTTTTTCTTTTTCATATTAGACTATTACAAATAGAGGTGATTTTTTAAAATCTGAGTAGGGAGACAAGTAAAAATGTGCACACAACCTATTGTATTTCTTTCTTGCCTATGGTGTGACCATGCATCTTTACATCTAAGATAAGTGCTTTTCACGAGTGTCTTTTAATAGTGTTGAATCTGTTTCCTGAATCTGCTGGATTCAAGTGGCTAAATAAATGAGAATTCCCAGAGTCTCTAGAGAAGAATTTACTTCCTTTCCCAGGCATCCCAACCTTACCCCAGATTGCTTGTCATTAAGATTAACCTTTGCTGAGAGGCACCCAGAAGCACAATTCTCTGGAAGTGTGAGAACTTGGTCAGGATGTCAGGATACGCATGTGTGTGTGACTCAGGAATGACGTGCGTCCAAGTCACAAGAGGGTCAAGGTTAAAAAATGCCCCAGAAAGGAAGAGAGCTGTTGTTATGCCTTCACTCCATCACTGTTACAAAACAGGAAGACAATGATCCCTTCCTTCTGGATGTTCAACATTGAACTCACAGGCTCCTCTCTACGGAGACCCTTTCTGGGTTCACCTAATGAAACGTTCCAGAAACCAGGCTTTTCCCCACCCCAACCCAAACCTACTGGTTTGATGTGCAAGGTATGGATTCAGACCTGGAGCTCCTGCTAGACTATTGATTTTTTATTCAGTGTCCTGCTCCCTCGTGCATTTGGTAGGTCCAAAAATTCTGTTCTCTTGTGTTACTTTCTATTTTCTTCATTGTAAGCCCCTCCTCCAACAAATAAACCTTAACTTGGGTTTAAGACCTTCCAGGAAGATGATTCTACAGCCTCCCTTTCTAGACCTTCACAACCCTCACTCTCATTCAAATGAGAGAAACACTAAAGGGTTCCTTGTCTTTGCCCCCCAGCAGACCCTCATAAATCCACAGTGAGATTTTTTTTAATTAAAGCATCCAAATAATTAATGATCAACACCATTTGTGCCATTGAAAACCCAAATGTCACACGGTTGAAAAGACCCAACCAAATAATTCAGTGTACCCTATAAAGCTTTTAAAAAAAGCAGAGCCCAAGAAGCCTGCATGACTGGCTTCTGTGCTGTCTGAAAAGCTTGGTTGGGTTTTTGGGCACTTGATTAGATTCCAGGAATAATGTGCCCTGAACACAAAGGGCTCTTTTGATTTGTCTGTTCTATAGCTCCTCCCCCTTCCCTCCTCACTTTACCTGGGATACACATTCTCCTTGTCCCCCAAGTGGGAAAAAATAACCCATGGAAGAGAGGAAAAAACAGCAAAGGGAAAAACCCAGGATGGGGGTGGGGTGGAATTCTGTAGTTCTCAATCTGAGTTTGGTTAATGAAGTCTGGTTATTCCAGAAGGAAGAGAAGTAGAATTTGTACCTATAATCAGACACTGTAAAACTGTAACAAAAAGATGTTTCTTGTTTGAAACATGGTCCCATGAGTTATGGATAAGGAGTCAGTCCCTCAGCCAAGACCTGATACTTTCAGAACCAGAGAACAGCAGATTACCAATCCTGAATTTATGTTCTTAATTCAGGTTAATGAGAATCTCATAGACAGTGAGGCCAGCCTATAAATTTTCCATGGGTACTAGAATGTACTGTGAAAATAATAACCAACTAAAGGCCAGTATTGTACAAGCCTAGGCCCTGGGAGATCAGAACAATGGGTCTACCAATTCCAGCTATACTGATGCTCAGATTAGGAGCAGAAGGCAGCAAGCTGGTGGCAGGGAAAGGCTACTGTAGTTCTTCATTTTCCTATCTTTACATTTAAAAACATGAATTTGTATAATACTATCATCCTCACTGAGATCTTATTTTAGAAGTCTATTGCTGGTCCCAAATTTAATGGCTTTATCATAATGATCTATTGCTTAAGCCCCCTTTGATTCAATTTAATAATATTTATAAGTATCTGTGTAGAGATTGCATATATACATGAGATGTTTATTTTCTTCAATGCCATTGTAAACTAAGTTACCTTTAATTATTTATTGCTGGTATGTAGAACTTCAGTTGATTTTTGTGTACTGAATTTATACACAGTAGCCTCACCAAACTCAGTTATGGATTCTAATCATTTTTCTCTAGACTGTCAGTCTGTCTCTGTCTTCTTACCACTCTATATTAGCTGGTGGGAAAATGATGTGCTTTTCAGGTTTCTTAGGTTGGTTGTAAGAACACAAATGACTTTGACTAGCTTTGATGTAATGGAGAATCTAGTCAAAGGGTGGGGGAGGGTGCTGGGAATACAGTTCAGTGGCATAAGCACCTGCCCAGCAAGTGCAAAGTCCTGAGTTCCATCCCCAGTACCACCGGAAAAAAAAAAGAAAAGAAAAAGCTTGCCAATACCATTCTTTCTGGGGCTGGAAGATAGCTCAGTATAATAAGTTCTTGCCTGGCAAGTGCAATGGCCTGAGTTCAATCCCCAGTTCCAAAAAAAAAAAAAAGAATCTAGGCAAAGGTTTTGGGATAGTTTTGCAAGGCACAGAAAAAGATAATCAAAGTTTTGAACCTCAAGTAAAACGGCCCAGAATAGCATCCGGGGGTGCACCAACTGTCTGTCCTGAGGTGATCTCTGGATTCTCCCTTTGTTTCTTTTCTCAAGGTTAAATTACTCAGAGATCCAATCTTATTCCTGTTTAGCCCAACCTTTGGCCATGTTTTCAGTAGATTGAGAGGCCCCCTAAATATGTACACAATGTTGGCAGAGTAGACCACATGGAAAATATAACAGCGTTATAAGAAGAGAGAATGACCCTGTATCATGTGCACTGTCACTTGTTTCTCTGTTTTTGTCTTTGTCACTGCTATTTGTTTTTACTCTTTGAAATAAAATAAAATAATAGTGAAAAAAGAAAAGAGAAAATTAAGCTGGAGTAGAAAATCAGCACATGACCACTATGTTGGGTGTATAGTCAGACCTTTCTGTCCCTTATCTATCTGATCAGATATACAGACTAGAACTTTTAAAGTCTTTATGATAGTAATGGTGATGAAGAAGAACATAATCTCAGACAACCCTGTCTTCCTCTCTAGACATCCAAAGCACCTGGGCTCACTGTCAGTGACCCATGCTAGTCATTAATACAGGAAAGTGGATATATGAAAGCTCAACTTCCCTGGGCTTCAATCTAATTCCTTCTCTATCATTATCTTTCATAGTGCTACTGAAATACATTTGATTGAAAACCAAATATTTCATCTTCTATAGTGTCTTCTTGCCTTTTTATCTTCTGTCTTTTTCCAAGAGTAATGATGACTTGTTTACTTTACTGTGGTTAATTTGGAATAAAAGACCTAGTATTTATCCTGATGCAATCAGCAAGTCCATTGAATTCTCTCTGCTTGTGAACTTCTAACTCTTGGCTTGAGCATACATTACATATAAAAGATGTTTATGGGTTTCCTAGGTGTTTTTAATCCATAAGAAAATGGACCCAGGTCATCATGATCAATTTTCTTAAGGAGAGAAGTATGATGAAAATAAAGTGAGGTCAAAAGTCTCCTGTCTTTGCCATCACTCATCTCCACTGTATTTATTGCCCTCTGGTTTTGATTAGCATGTTGAAAACCAGAACTACAGACATTTTTATCCACACTCCAACTGTTGTCCTGATTTCAGTTCCAAGTTATGAAATTTAATCTAAACCTTTAAGGGAAGCTGCAAACTGTTACTTTTAATTTCAGTTTACAGATTTCCTCTGGTTGATTCCAGGAATCATATCGGGAGGGGTCCTGGAAGCTAGAAACCAAACTACCACCTCCTTACCTTTAAAGGATCTAAAAACATCCGAGGGGAAACTCATAAATGCCATTTTCATATTATCCCAACTGAGAAGAATTGCAAGGGAACATCTCCATCTCCCTGGCAACTGCTTATAACTAATGACAGACCAGAGGAAGTGTCTCTTATTCTTTAAGATCACTGGAAAGACATTTCACAATTCTTGCTGGTCACCTGTTTCAAAATATAAGAACTGGATGCCAGGAAAATCTTTCTCACATTCAAATACCAGTTCTTTCTTCAATTCAGAACATTTGGATAATTAAAGTATAACATTTCAGTACTGAAAGAGGTTTTAAATACCAGTTAGTCTAGAGGTTACAACTGGTGACCCAAGGATTGAGACATATTTTATTAGGGCCACAGAAAGTTTAATTTTGAGTATATTAGTTGCCAATACCTAGATTCTGAGATATTTCCTTTTTCAAAATACAAATAGCTGGACTATCCATAAAACTCAGAAGGCCTGGAAACACTAAGACCCTCTTTCCCATGACATCAAACACATATGAGAATGTTCTCCATTACATAGGAGTTGTAGAGGAATTAAAATAAACTCAATTTATTATAGAACCCATCAGACCTGCCTACTTCATTTACTCTAAATAACTAGCTCTGCTGGCATCTAAGTTTGTGATCCTTGATCCTTAGTGATGGAAAACTTGATTTGATGAAGATGACCACTTGGTCATCAGCTCATATCTGGTCTAGTAGGCTTCTTCTGCATAGTACTACTTTCACACCTAGCTACACTGAGCCAGAGAAGCCAAAGAAGGAAATCATATGAAATGGGCAGATGACATCATAAACGTCAAAGCCTATAATTCCATCAGTCCTATCATTCTGTATTGTCTTGAGTCAGCTCAGCAGTATGTTAATAGAACTGTCCACTGTGTAATGTGAAGGAATACTGTTGGCTGACACCTAGTAAATAGCAAAGGAAAGTTCAATGGAAAGATGGGAAGGCTTATAAAAGACCCAGTTCCATTTTTATAGTGAGATGATGATGGTGCTGCTGCTGCTGCTGCTGCTGCTGCTGCTGATGATGATGATGATGATGATGATGATGATGATGATGATGACGATGACAATGATGATGATGATGATGATGTGTGTGTGTGTGTTTATTTTTTATCAGTTTGAGGGGCAGTTATCAAAATCCTCAATGGAGAGAAAGATAGCACTAGAAGAAGGACTTATAGAAAATATGAAGGCTTAAGTGAAATTTTGCCTGTCAAGAAGGCAAAAATGATTTCAATCTAGTTATAAGAGTCTAAAGATCAAAAGTTAATTTGGCAATAATGAAAGTGAAATAGTGTATTTCTCAGGAAATTGTTCATATTGGTTCCTTAGCACTCTCTAGACACAATCTAAAACATTGTTGGAATATTGGAAGAAGTAGTGATCCATGGGCAGAGTAGGAACTTGTTAACCCTCCTGCAACAAGAAAAAAAAAAAGTTTCAACACAAAGGCAACATTTACCACCTCAAAGTTCCTGATCACTGATGTCAAAGTGAGCTCTGAATGGGCTACCTATATCGTCATCAAACAGCCGAAAGATTAAATGCATCATTCGCAAGCACCAATTGTTTCCACCAAGATAGAGCAACCTTTTGAAATGTTTCCTGAATGTGAATGTGACTCAGTCTACAGAAAAATGGCCAAAGGTATTCAAATTTCTTTCTTGTAGTTCTCCACTTAGAGACAAGAAGATCTGGGCGGAAAAAAAAAAAAGTTCCTCTTCTTAGGAGTAGAGACATAGTAGAGCTTGAGAGACTCAAATTTAGCTGGAATTTGGATTTCAAATCCTATTTCCATGAGGGAGAAACTCATAATTACATTCATAGATTTTTACTAGTAGGAAAATAGTGAGGAAATATTGAGCCAGAGATTGTTTTGGTGGCCTTAGCAGTGCTACAAAACAAGCTGATTAGCACCCCCCGGAACTTGCCAGCAGAAGGAAATGGCACATACCACTTGCTCATCCCTCCCAGAACTTCAGAAAATTAGAAATAAAATCAAAGAACATCTGGAAGGGTAAATCTGGTACTAAGTGATCTCAATAAAATCAGAGTGTTAATTTTTCTTCCCTTTGGATCTTGGCTGGATCTCCAGTTTGCCAACATGGAGATTTTTTTTCCTTCTGAATTTAAAGACTTTACTAAACAAGAGGAATTTC
The DNA here is from genome assembly GCF_000260255.1 of Octodon degus. NCBI lineage: Eukaryota > Metazoa > Chordata > Mammalia > Rodentia > Octodontidae > Octodon > Octodon degus. The sequence goes on along the minus strand of NW_004524711.1, from coordinate 6,277,883 downwards.
ATATTAGAAGATATAAAATGAGGAAAATATTGTACATCACTTGAAAAAAGAGTATTACTGAGATAACTCATTATTAATATGCAAAAAACCTAACATAAAATTATACTTTTTGTTGATTAAGTACATGGGAGGAAAACCTAAAACTTTAGAAGAAATCACATAACTTTAAAACCTTGGTTTAGGAAAGAATTTTTTTAGTTTTTAATGAAAAAAAAAATTTAAAGGGACAAATTTAAAGATTATTAAAACCACCTACATTAAAATAAATCTAAGCCATAAAAAACTACTATAAAAATGAAAAAAATATGCAATAGACTGGCAGAAAAAAATTGTTAACATATAATGAAATATTCCTGTACTAAATATAACAGAATTTATACATATTATATATATCACAATAATATTTTATTGAATAAGAACTTGGAACTCTCATACCGTGATGGTGAGGATATGAAATGATAAAATCACTCTGGAATCAGTTCATCAATTTCATAACATAAAACTCATTAATTTTACTCCTACAAATCTACCTAAGATCAATGAAAGCATATGCCTACACTGACACATGAATTTAAATATCCATAACCACTTTACACTTTATGTTACCAAACCAAAAATAATCCAAATGACCATCAATTGATTAACTGATAAAAAATACAGTGTACTTATGCACAATTTTATTGTAAATAATTACTATTCACAAATAAAAGGAATATATTATCAATATAGGCAACAACACAGTTGAATCTGGAAAGCATTATGATAAGTGACAGAAACAACATACAAATTCCTCCTATATTTTGTATAATAACTGTTATACAAAATGTCCATAAAAGGCAAATTTGTAGAGACCTGAATTAAATCAGTCATTTTCTAGGTTTGCAGGTGGGAACATGGGTTAATGGTCAATGGATAGCAATGAACTGTATAACAGAATCCTTAAAAGTAACTTTTAAAAAACATGAAAATATCTTTATGCATTTAATCAGAGTCCTAAAGAGAAGGAGAAAGATATTAGGATAAAAACACTTTTTGTAAAAATGACCAACAAACTTTCAAAATTTGATAAAAGCAAATTTCAAAATGCTCAATAAACTCAAAATTTAAACTTGACAAGTTAATAAAACTCTCTCTACACAAACTGTAAGCAATTTCCCCCCAATGGAGAAAGACCAACAGCAACTGTTCAGTTTTTATTGAACATGCTACAAAATGAAGTTTAATCAAAAAGACCAAAGCTCATGTAGTCGTCAGATTCCTGAGGACTACAGGAATCTTTAGTCCTTTTTTTTTTTTTTTTTTGCTTCCACCTCTTCTCCTCAACTGGGGCAGCAGCAGTGGAGGAGGCAGGGCCTACTGCAACTGTAGCACCAGCTGCGGGAGCCAGGCCTCCAGGCCCTACACTGCAGATGAGGCTCCGATGTTGACACTGGCCTGAGAATTTGCAAACAAACCAGGTCAACAAGGTTCAATACTGACACCAGCCACATTAATGGAGGCATTGATCTTATTATCCATGATGGTCACCTCATGGTTGTGCAGGATAAGAATGAAGTAGATGCAAGTGAACTCAAAGACTGAGGCCATGATGTGGGCTTCGGGGAGCAGTGCTAGTAACCAGGTGAAATGAGGGCTTCACCACACCACCTTAGCTCCCTTGGAAAAGCTGAGTACCTTGACAGCAGCTGAGGAAAAGTGAACTCTTTAAAACTATACATGCAGAACAAATTTTAAAAGCAGCTAAAAATTGTGTAGGGACTGGGGAGATAGCTCAGCAGGTATAAGGACCTGCCTGGCAAGCACAAGATCCAGAGTTTGATCCCCATCCCCAGTACCACAAGACTTCTAGTCCATGAACCAAGTGTAGTGGTGCACCCTGTAATCCCAGCATTGAGGATGCTGAAACAAGAGGATCATTATGCATCCAAACTGTGTAGCAAGATCTCACATTTAAAAAAAAATCAACAATAATAACAATAAAATTGTATGGTTCACAGGCTAAAGAGACAGCTTGGTGATCTAAGCATAACAAGCCAGCACTGAAACTGGGTGTGGTGGCACATGCCTGTAATCCCAGCACTGAAGAAGCTGAGACAGGAAGATCACTATGAATCTGAGCTGCAAAATGAGACCCTATACCAAATAAAAGAATTTTATTTTATTTTATTTATTTATTTATTTATTTATTTATTTTAGCGGAACCGAGGCTTGAACTCAGACCCTTGCGTTTGCCAGGGAAGCGCTTATTCCACTGAGCCATCTCCATGGCCCCCTAAATAAAAGATTTTTTTAAAAATTGTATGATACAAATAGAAAATAAATGATTGAAATAGAAAGAGCTTACCATCAGGAAACACAGAGAAGCAAAGAAAATACAACAACCTTTTTAAGGTTAAGGTGGAGGGCCAGGGAGATGGCTCAGTAGAATAAGCACTTTGCTGGCAAGTGCAAGGGTCAGAGTTCAATCCCTGGTTCTGCAAAAAAATTAAATAAATAAATAAAAATTAAAAAGGTAAGGAGGAGGGCCAGCCAAATATCTCAACAGATTAAAGTGCCTGAAAGCAGGTACAGGGGTCCCAGGATTAGATCCCTGGGCCTGCCATGCTGGCCCTGCCCCCAGGTGTGCTGAGACAGTGATTAGACCTGGCATGGTGATGCGTGCCTATATTCCCATCACTTGGAAGTCTGTAAATAGGAGAATCACTATGAGTTCAATCTAGTAGTGAAACCCTGAACACCCTGTAGATCCTTCCCAAAAATACAGAAAAATAAATAAATAAATAAATAAATAAATAAATAATAAATAAATAAAAGGTTAAGGGGATAGCAGTTTATCAGTCAAATATTTTATACCCAGCAAAAGTATTCTGCAGGGATAAATGTAAAACAAAAAATGGTTTCAGATGAAGAAATTTTAAAATTCATTGCAAGTAGAACTACCCTATAAAGGATGCTAAAAGAAATTCTTTAGGCTACAAGAACAAGAAACTAGAGTGAAATTTTTATCTCCAGAGAAGAATAAAGTATTCAAGAGAGTAAGCATCTGGTGTATAAGGCATAGTTCATATACACCAAGATACCTGAGAGGCATGAGAATATTACAAGGAATATGACTTATATAACTGTCAAGTCTGAGTAGGATAAATAATCAAGAAAGGAAGAAAATGAAGAGGTTAGAACCCCACAGGATTGAAGTTTGAGCATTAGATCTCTTTTAAAGGTCTCATGCAGGGCAATGCACCTTTTTGTTAGTTATGTTGACCACTAATGATTAGAGACTTTAATCACATCTATTAAATTCCTTCACAGCTATACCTAGGTCAGTGTTTGAATGACTGGAACTGTTATCAGCTTAGCCATCTTGACACATCAAAATTGCTTCTGGATCAATATGAAACATTTCCAATTCCAATATAGCTGATTAAGGAAACAGGTACATTGGACATGCGCCCAAGGGATACACAAGATAATGTAGGGATTCTGCAATCAGGGAAGTAGACATACCCAAATATGGACTAGAAAGACAAATCCTCTAGATCAGACCAAATATCTGGGCTGTTGAAAAAGGAAATCTGTATATATGCTTTACCCAGCATATATACCATCTTGGGAGGGTTTCTAAGAGCTTCATAGGAGACATCACTGCAGAGTCCAGACTGCTGGTATAGACTTCCTATATACATTCTCTCAGAGCTGGAAGAGAAAACCTTTCCTGGGATCTAACTGTGGTAAGGACCACAGGAAAGTAAAGAACTGCAACCAGAGAGAGAATGAAAGAGTGACACAAAACAAGCAACCTCATCATCCTCTCCCAAAATGGGGAACTTGTATCCCTGTAACATCTTGCTCACCATCATTGCTCCCCACCTGAAGCAGAGAGAGGTTAACACCATTAAGTAAGTGTGGCTTAGAGAGCACTGTAGGGGAGCAAAGGATCTCATCACTAGAATTATAAATGAAGTGGAAAGACTTGAAAGAATTGGTCCAAATTGGGTGCTTTCATATTGCTTATCCAAACACTGAAAATTCTGACGCAGCACAAAATCCTACCCACAGCCTACTGTCCTGTTTAGGCAAAGGAGGCTCTTTGTTGGGCCTGGGGAATGCAACAAGTTCTGTGGCACAGAAAGTGAAGCTCTTGAGACAGAGAGCAGGGAAGAATAAAGTTCTGAGGATGAAGGAACAGAAAAAGTAACCTAGGAAAAAGGACTTTTGATGATATACTGTACGAGAGTCCCTTGGAAGGAGAAGGTAGAGAGGATAGCACAAATGGCCTAAAGTTAGGGAAGAGTTGTAGATCACTGATAGAAGTTGATAGGGAACTGAGTGTTGAGGAAACCACATCCTCTTCTTTTCAAATTAATTTAGGTGGTCATGTCTTTGGAAAGAGACAAAATTCAGCTGTTGGCCATGTGCAAAGGATGGCTTGTAACCAGGAGAAAAGTTCAAAGAGACTGATAACCCTTCATGGGATGCAAGCAGGCAGTTAAGCTGTCAACAAGTGGACACTGGCTTGGCTATCTCCAATCAGACTATGACTATAGGATGAAGGGAATTGTGTGGACACTGGGTATATGGTACAGTAGCTCAGAGATGTGTGTGTTTATTTCTTTGAGTGCTTGTTCTGGGTTTTTGTTACTTTTCTACTGTTTGGGTCTTGCTTCTTTAATAATGTTTTTCATTTCACTTTTCAAGATTTTTCTTTATCTTGCTGTCTTTAGCTTTTCTTCTCTCTTTTTTTAAACTTTCTTCCCTCTTCTTCACCACATAAACAAACACACACACACACACACACACACACACACACACAAATGCAGAGTAAGTTTAAATGATCATATGTGAAATAAAAAAAGTCTCTTTGCAGAAATCATAACAGAATATTTTCCAAGTACGAAGAAAGAAGTCAACATACAGGTAGGCAAGATATATAGAATGCCAAATAATTATGATAAAAAAGTTCTTCCATGACACCTCATAGTCAAAATTCCAGAAGTCCTGCATAAAGACAGCACGTTACAAGCTGTCAGTGAAAAGCAAAAATTCATTTATAAAGGTAAACCCATTATGACTATGGCAGACTTCTCAACACAAATTTTAAAGCCAGGAAATCTTGGAATGAGGCTAAATCACTTTAAGCCTCAAAGAAAACAAGTTTCATCCCAGACAAACATATCCTACAGAGCTATTTTTCAAAATTGTTGGAGAAAGAGAAACATTCAATGAAAAAAAACAACTTTAAAAAATCATGTCCACTAAGCCAGCATTCTAAAATATTCTCACGGACAGCCTACATAGAGACACCACTGCCAAAAGCATACAACAGAAAAAATATATGAAACATGGTGAGCATTTAAACAAAAATGGAGACGCTAGGCAGTCGGCAAGACTTTGGTAAGCTCTGACCTTCCTTAGCCCACAGAATGCAGGCAAAGAGATTCTGCTGCTGCCAGTCCAAACATTTAAGAACTTAGGAGGACTCTGAGTGGCTTGTGGGATTCAGGAGAGCCGTGATCTGTGGACCCAGTGCATGCAGCTTCAGAGCTTTACTGGAGCCATTTTAGAACTTTGATAGAGTCTGGGTGGCCTGTGGGATTCTGTCTGAGTGATTTCTGGGAGCTTCAAAAATGTCAAAATGCAGGAGCAAAAGGCAATCTCAATCCTCCACCCCATCCAGCACAAATCCAGGCTACAAAGACATATAAGAACTTGGAAATCACACACCTAAAATCTCTGGAATGATAGCAACTGAAGTAAAGAAACAAATCCATCAGGTTATAGGAGAAATAATATCAGAAGTAGCCTTTCAGGTTCAAAAAGAAATGACAACAATTGTGAAAGAATTGCTCAGAGCAGCTAAGGAAGACACAGATAAAAAAAAAAAAAAGAATAGAAAAATGATGGAAACACTGAGTGAACAATATAGGAAAGAATTATAGTGCATAAAATAGATTTAAGCAGATATCCAGACAATTAAGAACTTCATTGAAAGTTGGCAAAACCACTTGAATGAAAGTGACTTTCAGACCTTGAGGACGGTGTTGCAGCCAACGAATGTGAAAGAAAAGATCTCTTAAAACTAACAAGGAATCTAGAACTAACAATTCAGCAGCTACAGGACAATGCAATGAAAAATAATGTAAGAACAATAGGTGTAAATGAAGCAGTTGGAGCACAAATGCCATAAAAATACTATTTGCAGAAGTGCTAGCAGAAAATTGTCCAAACATGAGAAAAGAACCTGACATACAGATAAGCAAGGGATATAGAACTCCACACAGCCATGAACAAAATGGAAAAGAAAGGAATCAACAAGAAAAAATAATGCAACATAGTGATAAGTCAATACCTTTCAGTAGTAACTCTCAATATAAATGGCTTCAACTTCCTAATTAAAAGACACTGGAAGAATTGTACTTATTAGATAATCTAGATATAGGCAGATTCCTAGACACATATGCATTATCAAGCCTGAATTACGAAGAAATAAAAGTTCTTAACAATCCAGTTGTAGGCAATGAAATTTAAAAATTGAAAAAAAATCTATCAATTATAAATAGCCCATGACTGGATGGATTGACTTCCAAACTCTTAAAGAACTTCATGGAAGATATGATGTTATCATCCCTCCAAATCATTAATGAAATTGAAAGGGAAGGAATCCACTCAAGCTCATCTTGTAAGCCAGCATTACCTTGATTCCAAAACCAGACAAGGTCCCAACCATTAAAGAAACTACAACGCAAACTTCTTGATGCACATAAACCAAAAAAATCCTCAATGAAACATTGGTAAACATAATGCAATAAATCATCAGAGAATTCATACATTATGAGCAAATAGTCTTCATTTCAGAGATGCAAAGATGGTTCAACATACCTAAATCAATAAAGGTAATACATCACATAAACAGAAACAAGGGCAAGAAATCAAATATATCATCTCAATATATGCAAAAATAATGCCTTGGACAGAATTTAGCATCTGTCCCTTCCTGACCTAAAAAAAAAAGTACATACACGTTGAAAGACCTCATTTTAGCGTAATGAAAGCCATTTATGATAAACTTACACCAACATATTAAGTGAGGACAAGTTGAAACCACTCAGTCTAAAATCAGAAACAATACAAGGATATCCACTATAACCATTCCTGTTAAATATAATACCTAAAGACCCAGGCCTAGCCCAGGTCCGGTGAGTGTGTGGAGAGCTTCCTGCTACCCTGCGCTGGCGGGACCAGTCCCAGCCCAGGCGCAGCGTGGGCCGGAACCTCTCCCGCGCCCTCGGGCCGCCCCCCACCCCTCCCACCCAGTAGGAATTTCTGCC
>NW_004524711.1:6248904-6251531 GCF_000260255.1 Octodon degus | reverse complement strand
TATGAATGTCTTTATGAGTTAAATGTGTTTCTTGTATACAGCATATTGTTGGATTTTGTTTCCTACATTTATCTTTTTTATAGCTAAATAATACTCCATTGTATAAAAGTTCTGTATCATTGTTATCCATTCTTCAGTTGATGTGCATTTAGGTTGAGAAACTTAATAAATCAATAATTTTAAAAACAAAACAAAAGATAGACAATAGGAAACAGAGTAGTGAATCTTTCACAAATGGAAAGGAGATCTAGAAATGGGATTGAAGGAGAGAGGAGAAAAAAAAGGAATTAAAAGAATCAAGAAGTGTTCAATGCACTCTCCCTAAGATGAATGTGTTATGTATTTCAAGCATGTAGTAAGAAAAAATCATATAAATAATACTTTCTTTCCTCTTAAGCTCTTTAAAATACCTAAGATAATTGCTTTCACTAAAATTTTAATATCAGGGAGCTTTTCTGGGAAGGTAAATATTATACATAAAACAATACAGAAGATAGAGGACAGAGAATAAAGAAACCTATAGAGTTGTTGGGTTTACATGAGTGGCACTATTAACTCTTAGTAGACTGTGAAGATACAAGATAGAAGATAGAAGATAGATAGATAGACAGACAGATAGATAGATCAACCACTAAGATAAAGAAAATAACCTGTAGCTTTAAACCAATATAAATTAATTCAAAAATGCTTTTAAAAAAAACCAGCCCAATGACCCAAAATAAGGCAGCAAATAATAGAGGAATAAAAAGCAAATAATGATAGAATAGTAGACATAAATTCAACCATATGACTATTCACAGCAAGTGCCAATGGCCTGAGAAGTAGAAGGGAGACAGCCAATGACCCGGGAATTGCACTCCTAGGTGTGCACCTAGGGAGCCTCACATACATGCACAGGACACATGCACAAGGGTGCGCAGGGCAGCATTGTAGGAAGAAAGACTGGAGATAAGATGAGCATCCCTCATGGGCAGAGTGCTTTGAAAATGCTTTGTTTTAGTAGTACATGGAATCCTACAAACAAGTAAATGTGAAAATGTTCAATAGAAGTAAATCTGTAAAAGAAAAGCACAGAAGCCAAGTAGCAGTATACACAAATGCTATCTTTTCTTTAATACTTGGGTATAAAAGCACAGCTATATAATTTAAGATATCAAAGAGAGAATAAACAAATAGACCTGAGAATAATAAATATCAAAATCAAATCCTGTTGTCTCTGCTGAAAAATTGGAGGATGAGCATAGATTGAGTCGAGCAGTTTCAACAATAATACCTCTATTTTTAGACTGATTGGTGCACAACAGCGTATGCACCAGAATAGTCAGTGCACTTTTATGGATGTCTAAATGTCTTATAATTTTAAAAACTGGAAAGGAACTGGAGTCCCAGACATGGCTGCTTGGCAAAAGATGGAAGGCCCAGTCATAACGAGCGTCCAGTTGCCCTTGCTGAATGCCCTCAACTGTTTTGACTTCTGGAGAGGCGGGCCACGATTACAGCTATGATTAGGTGACTCACCATAATTATGTTTTGTTGAAATTGAATTTATTGAAGCATGAATCATTCTGCCCAAGTCCTACCTAATTGCTCCCAAACTGTGGATGGGAAGGGTGGCAGGGAAGTTTCTCTTAGGGGTCATTATAGGAAGAGTGTGCACGCATGTGCAGGCATGTGCACACCAATGCACACCTCACCATGTTTGCCCTGCAGAAGTCCTGCAGCATGGCTGGCCTTTATTATGACACCAGGTCAGCAGGGAATCTATACACATTTAACTGTGGGTTCTTCTGTCCCCTCCCCATTCAGACCATGAGCAGCTCGGCCTTTGGCCTTTTGGCTCCCAGGTGGTCCCTGTGTTTCAGACTGCAGCCCCTTCGGAGTTAGTGCCTCAGAACGACTGACTTGACTCCATCCCAGCCTCCCACAGCTCAGCTGGAGAATTGAGGATGCCTTTGGTGCTGTGTGCCCCTGAAGAGCTTACTTTCTTTTTTAAATTTTTTTCCATAATTTTATTGAGAAACAAATAGCAATGAGACAGTTTCAAATCAAATTAGTAGGACCTTTTCAATAATTAACACATTACATACTCTCTTCCTAGTGGTTATTTATTGTATAAGATGTGGACATGACAGCCTATTTACAAACGCCATTAGAACAAATCCCTCTATTCATTAAGAGAATGTAACTATATATCTATCTTAACCATTTTGAATACACAGATACAAAATGGACATTCATTTATATATCCTTTTTTTGTTTAGTTCTGTCATTTGAATATTATAGATTTGTTAACTCAACAAAATATTCTAAAAGAGTCCAGTAATGCATAGTAGTATTGAGTCTTCCCCTTGACTGGCAGTGTCAGAAATTATTGACCTGAGTCCCCTACAGCTCAACATAACAACATGGCTTTACTTCTTGTACTTTGTTTTTATATTTTTCTGCTGGATGGTTAAGACCAAGATAAAGCAAGACCTATACAACAAGAGTTGTAGCTTTTGGATCTTATAAGATCAGTGAAATCCCCTCAGGATTTATCCTGAAATCCTGTACCTCACATTATAGATCCTTTGTCAGTGTCAGCCATGTGGATGAGTCACAGCCATTGCTTGGCCAATGTGCTCCCC
>NW_004524711.1:6241009-6248804 GCF_000260255.1 Octodon degus | reverse complement strand
TGAGAGAGTGTTTTCTCTCCATGTGACTCTCCTTAGGCACACTCTACATCATTGATCACTTTCCTCTTTGGCCCCATAATCTCCTTGATGAAAAATACCTGTTCCATGCTATGCCTAAGATGTTTGATATTCAGACAGATAGTGAAGTTAAGCTTAACAGCCTAGGTCGTATGGTAATAACAATAAGCTTGTCTTCTGGATGGTTAACAACCTAAGTTTGTAGACCAAAATTAGAGAAAAAGGAGGGCCGCAAGGAAAGAGCTTACCTTCGATCAACATGGGCTCTTGAAAATGCAAACAGCAAACCCAGAGCTGCAGAGGAGAGCTTCCCACCTTGCCGTCCTGCAGGGAGGAGTGGGGTTGCAACAAGTTTGGCCTCTCTCACACTGTGACTCGCCTGTAGTGTCACACAGGGAAAGAGGTGAGAGCCTTCCTGCTCTGCCTCTGCCAGCATACGGCGATGTGGAGACCTCTAATTGTGTCTTTCTATGTAGAAGGTGAACAAACAGGATGGACATTTTTACTCTAGCAAGATTTCTCCTGTGGTATACACGAGTAAGGGCTAACTGATCAGTTTTCCTACCAGATAATGAGTTGCAAAGCCAGACACCATCATCAAAATGACAGTGAAAGCAAATACTTATACCACTTTTGAGGTCGAAAAACATTTTATTAATACCTGTTTGGGACACATATCAAATACATTCATTGTGGGGAAGAATATATATATATATATTCATGATCCTTTTTACTTGCCCTTCCCCTACCTTCTCTCTTACTACATACATTTTAATGTGTTTCACCTCAACCCTCCATTAAGCGGATGTCTTTATTAGCCACATGCTGTGAATGAAGAAGTTGAAGAAGTTGAGGCAACAGAAGATTACATAACCTATTCACACTCAGTTAATAAGGGGAAGGGTGCAGACTCTAATTCAGGCTGCCTGAGATTGTGATTTTAACCACTCCCATAGATGCTTTGCACATGGTAGACAAGGTTCTGGGTGCTTTTTAAAATCTTCTGACCTAACCACAAAACAAGTCCCATTTGACAAATGAATAAACTAAGGTAAAGTACCCCCAAAGATTATACAAATAGCAACATAATCAGGACAGGGAGCCAGTCTGCCAAGTGGCTGGCATATCTACTCCATTTAGTTCAGATGACAGGCAGAACGTGGAAACGCAGGCAGATTAAGAATGCACACGGATGGGGCATCATAAAAAGCAACCAAGGCACACTGTCACCATGTTCCATCGTGATCCCAGTTAACAGGTGCTCTCTCATTGATTCCAGTCCAGACTAAGGCTTGATCATCAGAGTCTGATCCTCACTACTGCTTCTCCTGTAATCATCCCAATTCCTGTGTTAAACACAGTAGTGAACCTGAGGTCTTAAAAAGCCACAGATTTATCTCTTTAATCTTTAATCTCTTCTTACAAAGCACGCTGTTAAAGACAAAACATTCTAAAGACATGTTGGCAAAACTGTTGGGTGATGAGCTTAAAATAAGGGATTCCTGGGTCTGGACTCACAGAGGGTTTAGGGGAGTAGAAGAGACAGCCAGAAAGAATGTCATTAAGGATCGACTTCACTCTTACTCATTGCCCATCTATACCAGAGATGAGTCTTTTGCCCTTCTCTTCCCAACTTATTCTCTCCTGAATAAGATTTAAAGCCAATGAATGAAAGCAAATCCAAAGAGACTTGTAGACCTGGATGTTAAGAGATAGTTCAGTTCTCTCACTGTTTTGGTCAGTCAACCTGAGATACCAATCAGTATATAATTTATCTGTGGTTAACCAGCTTGACTATCAAAACCAATAATAGTTCTCAGAAACAAGAGTCCTGATAAAATCAGTAGCCTTGAGTAGCAAAAAGAATAGCCATACATCCGGTTCACTGGAATTCTCTTGTAGAGTAGCCCAGATTCTTTGAAAGCACCACACAGATGTCCTCCACACAGAACGGCTTAAGGATTGTGTGACAGAGAAACATTGATTTGGGTCGGAATTTCTGTGTCCAAGTTCCATATTCATCATCTGTCATATCCTTGCTGGTCCTCGACTTCATGAAATGTCAGTTGGAAAAAAAAATTGTAAAGCATTTCTTATAAACTTGTTTTGAGAGCTAGATAAAACATCACATTTGAAGAATCTGTACAGCTTGTGGCCCACTTTTGGAAACCAAAGGATGCTTTGGCATTGTAGCATGATTGGAGGAGGAGGATTTAAGACTCTTAAGAACCTAAGTTTGATTTTCTACCACAATGCATTACGGAGTCCTTGTCCTTCCTTTTAACTCTGCACACTTGCATAATGGAGCCATCTATTCCTGTTCTCTTTTCTTTTTGCCAACTTCTTAGCTTAGTATCATTCCCTGACATAACAAATCTATAACTGATTTAATCATCTATAATGCAGAGTCTCTCCATCTCTCATCTCTCCTTGAAAGTTACTCAATCCTAACCTCCTCTATTTCTTTTTCCTAATTTTCTTCTCCTTTCTCTGATAACCTCTGATTTCTCCAGTCCTTACATCACTCAATGAACCACACTTGTTTGATATATATCCAGCTGCTTTACTTTTGTTGCTGGAACAGTGGCTATGGAACCCCTCTTTGGAGAAAGACCTGGGAAGAAAATCGGCAACACCAAGGAACTTAATCAGATCTCATTGAAGTAAACCAGACTAAAGCTTCAAACTGGCTATCTGGGTTACAATACAAAGATCAGACCTGAATAATAACAAAATAAATATCCTTAAGCACGCTTTATGTATACAGGATTTTATGTAAAGTTTGGAGAGAAGAAGGATTAACATGAATATTTCATCATTACTGTATGATAGAAGCAGAGTTCACATTTCAGTGACTAAAAGGTAAAAAATTCCAATAGATAGATGGAAATAAGAACCAGGAGAGGCAAGAAGTCAGGAATGGAGAAGGCCTTAAATGTGTAATTTGTTTTATAATACCTGACTTCCAAATATATTGTAAAATAATAATAAAATATGATGTGAGCATAAAAAACTGATCTGATATATAAACAAATGGAACAGAAAAGCGAATCAAGAAATTAAGCCACATACTTATACCCAACTCATTTTTGATAAAGGAACCAACACCACATATTAGAAGATATTTTGGGACCCTCTGTTGGCTGTATCCTTTGTGGTGTGGAAGTTTCTTAGTTAATATAATTCAGTTTACCTATTTTTGCTTTTGTTGTCTTTGTTTTTGAGATGATAATAAAAAAGCTTTGCCCATGCCAATGTCTTCAAGTGCTTTCCCCCTTCAAATGGTTTCTTCTGGTAATTTCTTAGTATCAGGTCTTACACTAAGGGTTTTTTCATTTTGAGTTTATTTTTGTGTATTATGGACAGGAAGTGTAGCTTCATTCTCCTTCATTAGAATTTTCCCAGGGTCGGGGAGATGGCTCAGTAGGATAAGCGCTTGCCTGGTAAGTGGAAGGGCCTGAGTTCAACCCCTGGTTCTGCCAAAAAAAAAAAAAAATTTCCCAGCATTTTTTATTGAAGAGAATGTCTTCAATGGGACCCAGAAATCTAAGTGTATATGGAAGTGGAAATGAAAGGTCCCACGAGATAGTGGAGAGAACTAAGCGCCTGCTTAGGCAAGTGTAAGGACTGAAATTCTATCCCCGGCACCACATGCCACACCGGCCCTGCCCTTGGGGCATACTAAACTGGTAACTGAGTCTGGGCATGGTGGCACACACCTGTAATCCCAGAGCTGGGGAGGCTGAAAACAGGAGGATCACTATGAGTCTAAGCTGCATAATCAGACCCTGTAGCAAATACATTTAAAAAAAAAAAAGAGGAAATGGAATTGGAAATGAAAACCAGTGAAAATGAAGTCATTATATCAAAGTTATCTTTATGATTGTGCTTATTGCAACAGTATTCCCTGACATAACAACCAAGAAGCCTGTCCACAGATGACAACAGAAAGTGTGGCATTCATACATGATGGAATATCATTCAGCAATAAAAATGGTGGAAATCTGTCATGTGAAGCAATAGCTAGAAAACAGTGTGTTAAGGACCATAGCCAGACCAAGAAAAGCACATGCTGCATGTTCTCAATCAAAAAGAAAACACTAGGTAGTGAGATGTCCACTGGAACTTAGAAAAGCTCTAGTGTTCCTGGACTTCTAGAAGACCTAACCTCTGTATGGGGCTATGTACACTCAGGGAAGACATATGAAAACCCTGGATGACCTGAAGGCTTTATGCAAGCAAGAAATAAGTAGAAATAATGCAAATATCCATTGATCAATCAGTGACAGGCAGTGTAGTATATCTGTACAGTGAAATAAATGTATTTATCATCAAAAGGAATGAAATACTGACACATGCTATAGCATGGATGAATTTGAAAACATTGTACTGGCTGAAAGTGTCTGATCTATTTGTATGAAATAACAAGAATAGGCAAGTCTATAGAGACTTAAAGTAGTAGTTTAAGTGGCTTAGTGACAAGAACAATGAGCAGTGACTGTTAAAATATATGAGATTCTTGTTTGTCCAACTTATTCTCTGTGTTCTGCCATCTTTTAAGAAGCCTATTTGATCTCATTGTTCTTTTTCACTAACCTCTTTGACTTTCCCAGTCTACAGAATACATTCCAAACTCTTTAGCAAGTCTTCTAAAACATTCACAAGCTAACTTTTGGGATGATGCAAATGCCTTGGAATGGGGTAATATTGACGGCTGCACAATATTACAAGTAGACTAAAAGCCACTGAATTGCATATTTTAAAACGTTGATTTTATGTTATGTGATATTTAATGTTGTATGAATTGTATCTCAAGTTTTTTAAATGTGGAAGCCAGGGACCTAGAAGTATTTGTTCTCTGTTACTTTTCCTGTCGGCCACTCCAGAAGCAGGCATATTTTACTCTGTCGAAATGTTTCACTAGATAATCTCTCCTCCATAGCTTCGGTCCTCACTGGACTTTAGCAACATGATGTGTCTGTTCTTCACCCATGGGCCTAGAAGTGGTAATGACTTCCTACTGTTGATATCTGGTGAAAATCTCCTTTTTTTATTTTTAATCCTATTGACACCACAGGAAACAGTTCTTTCCTGAAATCACAAACCATCCCATTGAATTCCGTTTCTTGGGAATTTGGTTGATACTCAGGTTTTTCCAACTGATAAAGGAGGCTTGTTCTTTGAAGATTTGGTGCTCTGGCATAGCTTCAGTGGAGGATGAATATTTGACATTAGGATTCATGAGGAACATTGGCATCTTATAATATCACACACTACAACACCATTTCTAGTCTGCTGAGAAAAATTTATCTCCCATAGCCGTCTCAGCTATCACTTTCCTAACTGACTACTCACTCAACATAGTATTTATGTCTCCAAATAGATTCCTTAATAACCTTGCTAAGATGTGATTAATGAATTCCCAGGAATGTGTGACATGAAAATGATGGAAACAATTTTTATTTATTTTAGAGAAAGACATCTTTATTCATCCATTACATAAATTAGACCTTGAATGTTATCTTTGCATTCACTCTCATTGTCCAAATGGGCTTCAAGTCCTACTTATACTTCAGAGATACTTAAGAGACAGATAATGAGGTTAAGCTCAACATCCTAGGTTGTATGGTAATAACAATAAGCTTCTCTTCTGGAGGGTTAACAACCTAAGTTTGCAGACCAAAAATTAGAGAAAAAGGAGGGCCACAAGGAAAGCCAGCATTTGGGCCCTAGCCTTCCAAAGTCAATTAAGACTCAGTACATATGAGAGCCTGTACTGTAACATCATGTAACTCGGTTGTGTCCCAAATTTTCTGATCAAGGAGATTATGAGGCCAAAGAGGAAAGTGATCAATGATGTAGAATGTGCCTAAGGAGACTCACATGGAAAGAAAACATTTTCTCAGGATTTCACAGAAAGCAAATTGGTCAAGCAGTGGCCATGACTCATCCAAATGGCTGACACTGACAAAGGATCTACAAACTGAGGTACAGGGTTTAAGGATAAATCCTGAGGGGATTTGACTGACCTCATCATATACAAAAGCTACAATTCTTGTTACATAGGTCTTGCTTTATCTTGGTCTTAACCATCCAGCAGAAAAATATAAAAACATAGTATAAGAAGTAAAGCCATGCTGTTATGTTGAGCTATAGGGGACTCAGGTCAACAACTTCTGACATTGCCAGTCATGCAGAAGACGCAATACTGTTAAGGACTACTGGACTATTTTGGAATACTTTGCTGAGTTCACACACCTATAGTATTTAAATGACAGAACTAAAAAAAAGGAGGATACAGATGAATGACCATTTTGTATCTGTGTATTCAAAATGGTTAGGATATATGTACAGCTACATTCTCTTAATTCAATGAATAAAGGGATTTGTCCTAATGGTGTTTGTAAATAGGATGTCTGCATCTTGTACAATAAATAACCACTAGGAAGACAGTATACAATGTGTTAATTATTGAAACTGTCCTACTAATTTGATTTGAAACTGTCTCATTGCTATTTGTTTCTCAATAAAATTATGGAAAAAATTATTAAAGCAAAAAAGAGAAATACTTAAGAATATGATATTTAATTTCCCTACATCTTGAGTTCATACTTTTATAAGTCTTCTCTAGTTCCCATTTCTTCCTTGTCAGGACCTTCTCCATTTCTACCATCTTTGTAGGAATCAAATGGATCATGTTGCTCCTCTACACAAATATTTCCTTAATTTCCCACTACCTTCATAATACATGCTAGGCACTCCACTAAGGCATCAAAGCCGTTGAAAGCAGAGTCCAGTTCCACTTTCTAACTCCTCAATGACTTTCATTACCCTATGTACAATGCCCTTTTCTCTAATCATATTAATTAATTAATTGGTACAGGGTCTCATTACACAATGCCTACTTTTGGTGGCCAGCACAGCATGCCCATTCTTCCAGGGCCAATAGACCATGCAGAACTGGGGATCAAACCCAGGTCCTTGTACTTGCTAGGCAGACACTTAGACTGCTGAACTATCACCCCAGGCCTATATTTGCTCTTTTATACCTTTGTGCTTTTATCCACATCACTGCCTTTGAATATTTAAACACCAATGTTTCTTACTGATCTGATGAAATATTCATCTTTCAGTTCTGAACCAATTCACTTATTCAACAAATCATCACTGAGAGCAAAAAATGTGGTAATCATTATACTACGTTGGCTGTATAATGGTGAACAAAACAGACCCAGTCTCTGCTCCCACAGTGTTCAGTCCCTACTTGGTAAGTCAATGTTAACTCAATAATCCCTTAAATCACTCCACAGCCATAATTGTGAATAAGTGGCATAAGGGAAAATTATAGGGTGCTACATCAGGTCCTCTCCAAAGCTCACTGAAATTCTCCAGGCTAAGGTTACTTGTTCTCCTCTGGGCTCCCACAACACTGTATTTAATTGATGTTTTATCACATCTGCCCCAGCAGAACTTAAAGAAGAAGAAACTCATATATTTTAATCTTCAGTGTTAGGCAACATTTTTGAGCAGGCACAGACAAACAACACATGCACAAAGGATGACTAAATAGATAAATAAGTGAACAAAACAGTTTTAGACAAAAGAATAACTCTAAAAATATTTTGAGCTGCTGCCGACTTCCGGGAACCCCCAGACCCAGTCCTAGCCCAGGTCCGGTGAGTGTGTGGAGAGCTTCCTGCTACCCTGCACTGGCGGGACCAGTCCCAGCCCAGGCGCAGCGTGGGCCGGACCCTCTCCCACCCCCTCGGGCCGCCCC
>NW_004524711.1:6232853-6236002 GCF_000260255.1 Octodon degus | reverse complement strand
GGCCTGCGCTCTGGGTCTGTTCAGGATCCCGTGGCCTGGGTCGTCTCACTCACTCACGGGGCCTGCGCTCTGGGTCTATTCAGGATCCTGCGGCCTCTAATTACTCTATTTTTAACATTTTCTCTTTGCATGTTTAGATTAATATTTCATCTGAACCATTGGGATGAAAGTTGTAGACATATGACATGTTATCTCTAAATATTTCACAGTTTCCAAAGAACAACAACATTTTGCTTGCTATCCAGAATACCATTATCACCTAAGAAATTTAACAGTGATGCCATAATACCATTAAAATCTGAAATTTTTCAAGTATCACAACCATGTCCTTTATGATTATTTTGAAATCAAATAACAAATTCAATTTCATAAATCAGTCACTTGTCATTTCTCCTTATTCTTCATTAACAATTTTCCCACCTTTGTCTATCTTTAGAGTATTTTGTAGTACCCAGAACATTCTTCTACAGCTAGCTGCACAAATTTGGATTTTAGTGATCATTTTCTCATATTTATTTTCACTGGCAAATACTGTGCATGGCTATCATACATACATATATATATATATATATATATATATATATATATATTAGCATGACTTAAAATATGCACACATCATGGAAAGGCTATAGCAAACTGATTAACGTATACATTAATATACACATAAATATATCATATTTTGTAGTAAGAACACTTGCAATCTACTTTCAACAATTTTGAGAATACAATATGTTGTTAATTCACTATAGTCACCGTATTGTACCACAGACCTCCTGAATTGATTGTGTCTATCTAACCAAAATTTTGTATGCTTTGATTAACAACCACCAACCTCCTTCAAACCCTGATAACCACCACTCTAGTTTCTACTTGTATAAGGACAATATTTTAAGACTCTACAAATAAAAACAATCATGCAACATTTCTGTTTATGTGCCTGGTTTATTTCACTAAACATAATTTCGTCCAGATTCATCTATGCTATTTCATATGACAAGATTTCCTTCTTTATAAGGCCAAGAAATACTCCATTTTGTGTATCAACCATATTTTAACCATGTTTCTGTTGATGGACATTAAGATTGTTTTCATTGCTTGACTATTATCAATAATGCTGAAATGAGCATGGAGATGGAGATGTCTCTGACATAGTGAATTCATTTCATCTGGACATTAATGGGATTGTTGGAGAATATGATAGTTCTCTTTCTAAATTTTTAGAAAATCCCATACTGTTTTGCATAAAGACTGTATTGTTTTATCATATTTGTTTTGATTAAACATGTGAGTTTTTCACACCTTTCTCAATGTATCACTGAAGAGGCAGTTAATTCCACACTATGCAGAGGACAAAGCTACTGATTACTGCTTGAGATGATGTCAAACAAAATTTTCCAGTGTAGAGATGCATTTTTCTCTTGTAATTACTAATAACTTGTGAGGTTAAAATATAGAACTATGCATATATCATGTATCCTGACCAGTTTCACCAACCAATTTTAGTATTCATTGTGCTAATTGCCTACATGAATTAGTGCTGGAAAAAATGATTCTTCTCTATCATTCTATGTTCTGTCAGTATTCTTCTATAAATAACTCTTCTTCATCCTCCCAGTTGAATTTGTTTTCTTTGCTCATTCGATATTTTAAATGACACTTTTTAAGTCCCATGTACTAAGAGCATAATGATCATTATTCTTTCAGATGTTCATTTTGTCCCTAATTTGGCCAGTAGAAATTTCTTCAAGTTGGATCTTGTGGGGGGTTTTTGATATGAAGCATGATAAAAATATACAGAGAATGTTCAAATTTTAAAAAAGATATTACAGTAAAAGACATGCTGTCATTAATATCCCCCAATAAACTCTGCCTCACTTTAAACACACTTATCCCATCATGATTGCCACTTTCTGAAGCCATACTGAAAATCTGTCATGTCTTTACAAAGTGTGATCAAAAATTAAGTGACTGAGGCTGCCAATTGGTGTATAACAGAAATTCAGGCTCAAAGGAGTATTACAGTGTGTCCTCACTCACCTTCCAGCTCTTCCCCAGTCAAATGACCAGGAAGAATGAGACTCAGAGAGGTAAATATTTTTAATAGACTCAGAACATCACGGTAGCCATGACTGAGCAACTGAAGATGCTAATGAAAGAGGACTTCTAGAACTGCCTCAGAAAGGGGCAAGATTGATGGAATACATATGTTTAAAGCAAAGGGGATTGTTCTTGTGGGAGACTGATGGCAATGTATCTTTTATTGTAATAATCTTTTAAACCTGTAAACATTTTCTGGTTTTTTTGTCACAGTTTGTATGTCCCTTTTTTAGTTATTGACCATTTTCTTACTTTCTGAAGCAATGAAATATTCCTATCAAGTTATATTTTTACTTTCTCATACTTTAGATCTGTTTCCTTGAGCAGAATGAAACTTGTCTTGAAAATTAGTTTTGACACCTACAAATCCAGTGGAGAGGACTCTTCACCCTCTCCCATTCTGAATTCATGGCTTCTTGTTTTCAAAGTGACAAAAATCAACCAGTATTGACTCATTTCTCATTCTACAAGTTGTACAAACTATTGTGTGAATTACTACACCAATAACATGGCCAACAATGTTTTCTTTGGAGTTCATTTATGCCTTGGACTATCTCCCACCAAGCATGTACTGTGTGCTGTGTTATCAACTGGTTGTATAATAGAATTCATGGTTTTTTTTAAGTGGGGATATTTTTCAAAGAATACAAAATAGTAATAGATTGTTGAATACCTATTACTTTGTTTAGTGAAATCTTGCATCATTTCTAATGTTTTTATTATTATAATTATCATTACTATTATGATTAATATTATCATTACTTATGTTCCAGTTAGGGATTAGGACATTTTGTACTATTGTCCTTTTGTTTAATATATATGTATCAGTGAGATAGCACCGTGGTCTGACTGCCTGCCTGGCAAGTGCAAGGACCTGCATTCCGTCCCTGATGCCATGAGCTCTGCTGGCCCTGGGCACACTGAGTTGGCCACCAAAACCATGCTTGGTGTTGCATGCCTGTAAATCCCAGCACTGGGGAGACTGAGACAGGAGGATCAGTATGATTCTGAGCTGCATTCCCAGCTGAGGCCCTATATCAAATAAATAAATA
>NW_004524711.1:6228495-6232753 GCF_000260255.1 Octodon degus | reverse complement strand
CATAGTTTAAAAGTCAAAACTATATTAAAAGTTATATTCTAAAAAAATTTCACTTCTTCCTCACCCCATCTGCTTTTTCTCATTCCTACCTCACCCTCACTTATGGAGGCAACTGCCTCATTAGCTTCTAGTTTATTCTTCCTATATTTCTCTTTTCAAAAATAACTGTTGTATCTTCTTATCTCCCTGATTTTTCTTACATGAAAATGTAGTCTATTACATGTACATTTTTGTACTTAGATTTTTTTATATCCTGGAAATAACACTAAGCAATGAATAGAGATTATGTTTATTCTTTCTTTTAGCTGAACAATTACATTAATTTGTGTAGAGGTACCATAATTTATACATCTGATACCTTATGTACTATTATTCACATTTTTATTATTTCATTCCTACAAATCATGTTTTGATGGATTATCATATTACATGCTTTCATTTGTATGTTTTTAAAATTTAGCATCAGTATAAAGTTTTGGGAATTGATTTCTGGGTTGGAAGACATTATGGTTTGAGTCTAAAATGTTCCCCTAAAACCTTCTGTATGGAAGATAACTAGATCACGGGAGCATTATACTCATCAGAGGATCCATTCATTGATGAGTTCAAGAGCTGACTGTGCTATAGAAATGGGGCCTGGTCCATACAGGTGGTTCACTATGGGCATGACCCAGAAGGGTCTCTCTCTCTCTCTCTCTCTCTCTCTCTCTCTCTCTCTCTCTCTCTCTCTCTCCAGGCCCCTCCCCTCCTACTCTGCATCCTGGCTGTCATGGAATGAAAATCTGTCCCCTACTAGGTCCTTCCACTGTGTCTTTTCTTGTTTGGAGCCAGTCAACTATAAACTGAAACCTCCAAAAATCATTTAAAATTCACATGTTAGGTACTTTGTCTCAGAGATGGGAAAGCAGCTAAGACAGAAAACAAAGGTACAGATAGATATTTATATATGGCTGTATTTCCTTCACAAAAAAAGCAATATATGTTCCTGTATGTTACGGCTTGTATTTAGATGTGCCCCAACACCTCATATACCCATGGATGGAGCTTTTTGAAGAGAGCTGGTTCTGGGTGTGTTAATGTGGATTACGGGTATGTGAATACAGATTAACGGGTGTGATAACTAAATTGGAGTTCTATCTCTGTTTAATAGAAGCCCTACACTGTGTGTGGCTAGAACCAATAAACAAACTCAGAACCTGGATAAAATATAAAGGACGGAAGTCAGACTGCTGTTACCTGATGCCTGCTGCTTACTGCTCGCTGTTTACTGCTCTCTGCTTCCTGCCTACCCTTCCATGGACTGTTTCTCATCTGTGACACCCCTCTACCAAGCTCCTCTGTCATGGAACCTGTTATCTATGTGCAGAAATCTCTATAAACTTTGACATAAATTTTTCCTCCTTTAATTTTAGGCATCAGGTATTTTATCTCAGCAATCAAAGAGTACCTAGGACACTGTGTTATGACTGGAATTGCATGTCCTCAAAGTTCATGTGTTAAATCCTAATCTTGTATACTTCAGAGTGTAACTGTACTCAGAGGTAGGGCTAGTGGAGAGGTGATTAAGTTAATCATAGACTTCTAAGCTCCAGGACTGTGAGAATAAAATATCTGTGATTTCAACCACCCAATTTGTAGTACTTTGCTATGGTGATCTTAGCAAAATAAATACAACCAATTTTCCCATAACTTTAATGAAATGTATTATTAAATTTATATTTTTTTCCAATTTGATCAATGGTAAAATTATAATTTTATCCTGCATAACTGTTACTATGAGTGTAGCTGAGCATATTTCCATGCATTTAAGGATTACTTTCTTATGTTTTTTTGGAAAATTTCATGGTCTTATTTTATTTCTTAATTTTAAGAAATTATATTTTATATTTATATCTATGTTAAAATTATATTTTAAGAAAATACATTGTATATTTTGGAAACAGAGTCATTGATCTCTGATACATATTGCAAATGTTTTCTTGGGTTGCCATTGACTTGATTTTGTTTTTTGTCATATGATTCTTTCAAAGTTTATATACTAGAATATATCAATCCTATTTTTTCTTGCATATGAAACTGAGTCACATTTAGGCAATCTTTCCTATGTTCAGTTCACAAAAAGTTCATCTATCTTTCCATATTTTCTTTAATGCTTGTATAGTCAGTTTAGTTTGTATTTTTTTATATTTAGATTGTTTAGCCTTTTAAAGTTTGCTATGATATCTCATGTAAGACAAGGATCCAGTTTTCATTCTCCAGATGACTGTCCAACTGTCCCAACATTATTCATTTAAAAGTCTGTCTTTTCTCCCACCCATTTAAAAAGCCATAATTACTAAGTAATGAATTCTCTTATATATTTGAGTCTATGTTTAGATTTTTTATTCTACTTTTCTGATCTCTCTATTAATGTGCTACCACTCTATTGTATTAGCCATTGGTACTCTGTTTTAATATTTTGCAAGATCGTACTCTTTCCATCATCTCTTCCAGAGCACTGAAGGTTTTTCAGCTCCCCATCCATGTTTAATTGTCTGCTTGACTTTGGAAACAATTTGTCTAGCTTCAGAAAACAAAGCAAGAGGTTTATTAACATTTGTCTTCTGAGTTAAATTTATATGTTAACTTAAGCAGAACTGACACCCATAAAATGGCCAGTGGTTCCTCTCCAAAAACAAGACCTGTCTTTTTATTGGTGCACATCTAATTTCATGTCTTTCAGAAGAGATTTTAAATTTTTGTTTTATAAGTTTCATAAACTTGTGTTTCATATTTTTGCTTCAGTTATTACTGATTTTGCTCTTTAGTTTTTTATTTTTTAAACTTCTTTTTTTTAAGTATTTGGTACATGGTCTGCAGGGTCTCACTGCACAGTTCAGACATAGTTTTCAGTCTCTCAAGCACTGGGATTACAGGCATGGGCCACCATGCCCAGGCTCAATCACTGTCTCAGCGCACCCAGGCAGCAGTGCTGGCATGAGAGGCCAGGGATTGAACCCCGATTCCTACATCTGCCTAAGCAGGCACTTTAATCATCTGAGCTATTTGACTGCCCCTTTTGCTCTTTCAATTTTATCTCATAGTTGGTTAACTTTTGTGTACATTAAAACTATTGATTTTTTTCTTATTTCTGATGACCTTTAATTTATCTATTTTTTAATAATTTTATTGAGAAACAAGTAGCAATGAGACAGTTTCAAATCAAATTGGTAGGACAGTTTCAATAATTAACACACTGCATACATTCTTCCTAGTGGTTAATTGCTGCATAAGATGCAGACATGATATCCTATTTACAAACACCATTAGAACAAATCCCTCTATTCATTAAGAGAATGTAACTATATATCTATTCTAACCACTTTGAATACACAGATACAAAAGGGACATTCATTTGTATCCTTTTTTTGTTAAGTTCCATTGTTTGAATATTATAGGTGTGTAAACTCAGCAAAATATTCTAAAAGAGTCCAGTAGCCCATATTAGTATTGGGTCTTCCATTTGACAGGCAATGTCAGAAATTGTTGACCAGAGTCCCCTATAGCTCAACATAACAGCATGGCTTTACTTCTTATATTTCATTTCTAGACTTTTCTGCTGGATGGTTAAGACCAAGGTAAAGCAGGACCTATGCAACAAGCATTGTAGCTTTTGGGTCTGAGAAGGTCAGAGAAATCCCTTCAGGATTTATCCTGAGATCCTATACCTCAGATTGTAGAACCTTTGACAGTGTCAGCCACGTGGATGAGTCATGGCCATTGCTTGGCCAATGTGCTCTCTGTGAAAGCCTGAGAGAGTGTTTTCTCTCCATGTGACTCTCCTTAGTACACTCTACATCATCAATCACTTTCCCCTTTGACCCCATAATCTCCTTGATCAGAAAATTTGGGACACTACCGAGTTACATGATGTAACAGTACAAGTTCTCATATGTCTTGAGTCTTAACTGAACTTGGAAGGCTAGGGCCAAAAAGTTGGCTTCCCTTGCACCCCTCCTTTTTCTATAACTTGGTCTGCAAACTTAGAGAGTTAACCATCCAGAAGACAAGCTTATTGTTATTATCATACAACTTAGGTTGTTAACTTTAACCTCACTATCTGTCTGAATATCAAACATCTTAGGCATAACATGGAACAGGTATTTTTCATCAAGTATTGCTATGTTGAACTTTAAGTCCCTATAGAATATGATAAAAAAAATTTAAAAATTAGAGTATATTTTAAAAATAGGCATAAAGAATTATATACTTCTTATGT
>NW_004524711.1:6187342-6228091 GCF_000260255.1 Octodon degus | reverse complement strand
TAAGGAGTCTCCATACTGATTTCCATAATGGTTGTACCAGTCTACATTCCCACCAGCAGTGGAGAAGGGTTCCTTTTTCCCCACAGCCTCTCCAAAATTTCTTGTTGGGTGATTTCGTTATGATAGCCATTCTTTCTGGGGTGAGACGATATCTCAATGTTGTTTTAATTTGCATTTCGTGGATGGCTAGTGATGTGGAATATATTGTATTATTTTTTGAATTTACACACCTACAATGTTTAAATGGCAATGGAATACCCATCTCTGACAAAAATAAACAAAAAAGGGTGGATATAAATGAAGGACCATTTTGTAATGAATATATATATTTATATGCAAATTAGTTAGGTTAGATATACAGCTACTTTCTCTTAGTTTAGTGAGAAGAAAAATTTGTATTAATAGTGTTTAGACAATATAGCATGTCTGTATCTTGTACTATGAATAACTGCTATGAAGACAACAATATGCAATGTATTAATTATTGTAACTTTCTTACTAAATTGTTTTGAAACTGCCTCTTTGCTATTTCCTTATCAAAAAAATTAATTTTAAATAAAGAAAAAATAAAGAAAGAAAGAAAAAGAAAAAATCAATTAGAAGATGCAGAAACAACTACAAACATACTTAGCCACCTTATCTTTGACAAATGAGCAAAACACGTTCATTGGAAAAGAGATAGCCTGTTTAATAAATGGTGCCAGAAAACAGACTCTGTACAAGCTGAAGGCTAAAACTTGAGCCATGTCTATCACCATGCACTGAACTCATTCAAAATAGATCAAAGATTTCAATAGTAAAACTGAAACACTGATTCTATTGGAAGAGAAAGTAGGTAAAAATCTTGAAGACATATGTGGAGACAGAGACTTCATGAACAAAGCTCAAACAGCATGGAAAATACTCAAAGAATAAACAACTGGGATCTCATCTTATTGGAAAGCTTTTGCACATCAAAGAAATCACCGACACAGTGAAAAGACAACCTACAGAGTGGGAAATATTTTAGAAAACAGTTCCTCAGACAAAGGATTTATATCTAGAACATACTAAAAAATTGAAAGAAATCAGACCCTCACAAATTTAAAGACTGAGTCCAAAAGTGGTCAATCTGAATGAATACATACTTCTCAGATGAATAAATGCAGATAACAAATAAACATATAAAAAATGTTTAACATCATTTGTCATTCAAAAAGTACAAATAAAACAATGTTGAAATTCCATCTCACCCAAGAAAGAATGGCTATCATCATGAAATCTACCAAATACAATTGCTGGAAGGGTTATGGGGACAAAGGAACCCTTCTGCACTGTTGGTGGGAGTATAGTCTAGTGCAACCACCATGGAAATCAGTGAAGAGAATCCTCAAAAAACTAGGTTTATAGGTCCCACTCAACCCAACTATTCTCCTTCTGGTTATTTTCCCAGAAGAACTAGAAATATAATACCATATAATACAAGTACACCCATGTTTATAGCAGCATAATTTGTCACAGTTAAATTTTGAAAACAACCCAAACGCCCATCAACTAAGGAATGGATAAAAAAGATGTGGTATTTTTATATACTAGAGTACTACACAGTTATAAAGAAGGATAAATTTGAGGCTTTAATAAGTAAATGGATGAAACTTGAGACCATACTCATAAACAAAATAAATCAGACCCACATGTGTAAATACTGTATTTTCTTCCTAGTATAAAAAACTGAAAGAATAACTAAAATCCAAAATATACAACAGACATTGTGAAATAGGAATAAACTCTTGTAAAAGAAGAGTTGGGATGGGGGGAAAGAGAAATTGAGATGGGGGGAAGAGAAAAGAAGGAAGAGAAAAAGAAAAATTTAAACTGTCATATATATACATATATATATATATATATATATTATATATATATATATATATTATTCGTGATGGCTATTCTAGTAATTTCTGTTAGTTAATGGAAAAGAAAAAAATGTGCTCATATCCTTTGATCAACTTTTGCTGTCTACATCTTATAATTTGAGCAAGTACCTGGGAAATGACAATGAATAATGAACTCACCATTGTTACTCTCCTACTATCTTGTTTTGAAATTTTGTATCATTGTTTTTATTATTTTTAAAGTAAAAAAATATAGAACTCTAATGAAATAAACTGAACTGAGTGATAATAAGTGGAATACCATCCTTTGTTCTTGGATCAACAGAATTAATATTATTAAAATGGTCATATCACCAAAATGATCAGTAGATTTAATTCAGTCTCCATGAAAATACCAACATTCTTCACAAAACTAGAAAGAAACAATCCTAAAATTCATATGGAATCAAAAACATCCCAGAATAGCCAAAGCCATCTTGAGGAAAAAGAGCAAAGCTGGAGGCATAACGATACCAGATTTCAAATTACTCTACAAAAGCAATAGTAACTAAAACAAAATATGGTACTATACAGAGAATAAGCAAGCAGACCAAAGGAACAGAACAAAAGATACAGAAACAAACCAACATATCTGTAGCATGTGATTGTTGACCACGGGGCAAAAACATCCTTTGGGGGAATAAATAGCGTCTGATTACATCAAGAGCACACACACACACACACACACACACACACACGAATGCTAGTGAAGAAAGGGATGATGGGAAGAACCCTCCTACATTGTTATGAGAATGTTAACCAGTACAACCACTCTGGAAATTAGAATGGAGAATGCTGAAGAAACTGAAAACAGAAATTGCATTTGGCCTAGTTGTTTCTCTTACCTCTCTTGAGTGTACTCCCAAAAGGATTGAAAACCTCAGTGATATATGCATATTGACATTTACAATAGCAGAATTCACAATACCTAAACTCTGGAAACAGTATAGCTATTACCAAGAGATGAACAAATCTATCACCAAAGAGATGAACAAACAAAATTATATACAATTAAACCATCAAGAATGAAACATAATCTGCTGGAAAAATGGATGGAACTTAAATCATTGTGCAAACTGAAATAAGGCAGAATTAGAAAACTAAAATATTACAAGTTTTCTCTTAGATGATAAACCTAAAATATATGTAAATGAATGAACATAATACAGGAGCAGTGATAGAAAATAACAAGATAGAGTCTTGGCAACAGGGAACAGCATCAGAGTGGAAGACAAGTGGATTGCTAGTGAACAAGATAAGCTGGAAGCATGTGCCGATTTCCTAACTGAATGAACATCATCATTCCATAATATAAACATGCACTAATATAAAAATGTAAAAATGACTGAGATTACTAGTAAGGACATAGAAAGAAACTGCTATCTCTAAGAGGATCTTCGCCAGATCCTGAGTCTACTGGCACCTTCACCTTGGACTTTCCAAAGCCTAGAGTGATGAGAAATAAACTTCTGTTGCTTATAAGTCATCGGGTTTATGGTTTTATGTTAAAGCAATCCAAACAGCATAAGACACTTACAAAAATGTGATTAATTTTTGTAAACATTGTATTTGTGTTTAAGAGAACATATATTCGCTATACTAACAAGGCTTAAAGCTTTATAAATACTTACCTTATTTACTACATTGATTAAATCACTATGTCCTCATTCATTTTTTTGTTTCCTTTTGTCTGACATATCTTTGTCAATCTTTTTATTCTTAACCATTCTGAACTACTTTATTAGAAGTTTGCATCTCACATATGTCATAGAATTGTTTTGCTATGTGAGTCCTTTTGAAAACAGATTTAATGTGAAAGCTAAGTTATTTATTAATAAAGTTATCAATAATGTGTTATATAATAAATGCAATTTATGAATTTGCTTACATGCTTAATCTCAACTCACATTTCATATAATGTTGATTATGTGCAGTTTGTTTCTTTTTCAATGTGGTTTATTTCCTTTGTTTCAATTTAAGGGCCAGGGAGATAGCTCAGTGGCATAAGTGCCTGCCTGGTATGCTCAGTGTCCTGAATTCAATCCCCTGTACCAAAAACAAAGGAAAGAAAAGAAGAGAAGTGTGTCAATTCATATTCCTTTTATAGGAGAACTAACATTTTTACTCTGGTGCTTCCCTTTTACTAATGCTCATTATAAGGCCCTTAGTCTGTTCTTCCTTATTCTGCTACTTGTTTCACCTATTTTAAGTGGTATTGGTAATTCCCAGCTATTATCTATACAATAGTACATTAGTTTAGTTTTCTCAGGGCACTTCACAGTAATGCTGTTCTTCCATCATTGTCCCCATCCTAGTTTATGTACAGATTTACAACAATGAGAATTAAATGCCAATGTTTAGTCCTTTGCCAAAGTCCTCCAGGTCCAGGTCTTCTTGGAGTTGAAGGATGTTTGTCAGGAATCAGCCCTCAGAGGTTTCTTGGTGCAGTGGTCTCCAAGGTCTTCAGAGAGAAAACCATGGCTTCATGCAAACTTGATTCTCAGAAATTAGCTCAACTAGATAGAAAATATTTGTATCACATCCCCTCTAGTTTCTTGAAAATGCAATTTCTCCCTAGTTTATATGAGAACCATAATTCTCTTTCCACTATAAGTGATTTGGTCTTCTTGCCTGGGAACCTAGAGAACTTTTCTCTTTCTTCTTAAAATTGAATATTTTTCTAGGAAATGCCTTAGTCTTCACCATGCCAGGTTTCTTTTCCAAGGTTCATGGCGGAACCTTTACAGATACAGATTCAAGTCTTAATTTTAGGAAGTTGTCTTTGCTTATGGTTCTAACCATAATGTTTTGCTTATGGTTTCCATTGTAATGTTTTATTTTCTAGATTCTTCTGAGGCTTCCTCTATCAATTACTTTCTCTGTAATCTTTTTATGTCATTCTTTATTTTATTTCATTTTCTTGGCTTTTATGAATTTCCTTAATATCTTTTACTTTCAGTCGGATCTGCTGTCTTATGGGTACTTTGTACAAGTCAGCTCTCATGTTCAAAGCAATCTTGTCTTTTCCTTGTATTCTTTCCTTGAGCTCACCCAGTCTTTATTTCATGCTTTTTCTGGTTTTGCTTTTTTGTTTACTTTCAGGGCAGTCATCTATTTTTGTTCTAAACCTTGTAACTTCTGATTTCAGGTTTTTGCTTCTTTTAAAATGCTTATTTTAGGATATTTAGTTCAGTTGGGGTGTGGTCTTCTTCATGATTGAATTTGATAGAAGCATTTTGATCTGCTGAGATGTTGGATTCTAGTCTTTTGTTTTCTTAGTGGCCCTGCACAAATACCATCTGCCATTTTCTGCTCATTTGTTGTTTGGGAATCACTGGGAAGAGGCATGTTTCTGACATTTGGATAACAGACAATGGTTCTTAGTTCAAGAGCACCCTCTTCTGTTGGCAGGCAAAACTGTAGCTTCTCAAATGATACCTGGGGGGTTATAGCTTCTGGTTTTGGAGATCTACTTTTGTCAGGCAGGACACTTTGCTATTTTCCTTCTCTAACGAAACCTACAACCACGATTCTGCCAAACAGCCTCCCCTGCTCCAGGAATTGTGCCTTCCTCATGCTGCCAGCCCAGCCTCACACAGCCAAGCCAGTCCATTTGGTGCCTTGGAACTCGGGCTCTCACACTCCCTGGCCTCTCTTAGTTATAGCACAGTGTGTGAGGGCTGGAGGGTTGGGGGAGAGACAGAGACAGAGAGACGGAGAGAGGGAGAGAGGGAGACAGAGAGAGAGAGAGAGAGAGAGAGAGAGAGAGAGAGAGAGAGAGAGCTTAAAAGCCTTCATTGATTCGGGAAATTACTTGAACAACTTGGAACACAAGAACACTAATACAGAACACTAATTTTAGGATTACTAATACAGCCTAATTAGAGTCAGGTCCTTTGGCTTCAGGCCAGTTTTCCACTAACACCCCATGTGCCTTGGACAAGTCCTTTAACTCCCCTGATGGCAGTTCTCCCTCTCGGTGAAAGGATATCTATATCTTTCCATTAACATTGTAATGAGTTTAGACTCTGCCATTTCTCTTCTGTCCTTAGCTCTTCTCCATCTTATGCTCACAAATGAAATTGCCTCACATCTTATAACTCTGGCTTCAGCACCACAAAGAGAAACAGTCTTGCATTAACTAAGTCTTGGCAAAATGTAAATATAAACTTGCTTCTCAGGCTGTTTGAAAGAAAATTGAAGTCTCTGTTAATTTGATTTGCAACCCTCAAAGGGCTAGGGGCTCAGCTGGGAGCTGCCACGTGCTTGTGTTCAGTTTCTTTTACAAGGTCAGCATGTTCCTTCTCAAACTCACCAAATCCAGGGAGAGGCAAACTGCTTCAACCTCCTCCTTTCTACCCCATATTCCTCTGGGCTCAGGGTCCTGCCTTTAGACCAACCGCACCCACTCTATGAAATGTCTCCCTCCTAGAGGAGGCCAGTGATAAATAAGGCAAAATAATGAAAGGGCAGAAGAACTGCAAGGATGAATGTGCAAGTTCAGAAGGTTACTGCAATCATTCTTGCTCATTACTATGAATTCAAGAAGCGGTCTCTGTTTTAATGTGGTTAAATAATGACACACACTCTCCCCCATAGTGACTGAAGAGCCAGTATCACAAATGACTCACTTCAGAATGCCTCTCCAGAGGTCATCTTGGTATGTCCTTGCTTTTCATCAAAGCTGTTCTTGCCCACTACAAACAGATTCAACTACTGAGTGTGCAGAGAGACTCTCTCATTTTTAAAATGTCAAGGTCAGGAGATGAGTTGGCCCCCTCAGTTACAGACTTTGACATTCAAGAAATCAAGCAGAGGTAGACTTTATCACCATCCAATCTCTAGGGCTATTCATTTCAAAACCATGACTGTCACACATGGGCTTTGTATCTCTGTGCATCTGCATCCGGAATACTGGCTACAGAACAGTAGTCAGTAGCCAACGATGGCAGATCAGTACACACACACACACACACACACACACACACACACACACACACTATGCATATTCATATATTTCGGCAGAATGTCGGAGAAAAGGAAGCTGCATTGAATTGGGAGATATCTTCAGAGAGAAAGGTCTGAGAAGCCAGAGGCAGGGAAAATTACACTTGCATAGTCCTCTAAGCCTTCCAAAATAATGCAGAGCTTTGTCTACTTCCGTGGTCTCCACTAATTCAGGCTCACCCTGCAGTTCAAGATGACTCTTTCTGATTCTTCCCAGTGCTCCCCGGTCATCTTGTTTGCATATGAAAACAGAAAAACACCCAAACACGAATCTGACCTTCTATCCTTCTACTTAGGATAGTTTACTAGCCTAGCTAAACTAAGACCTGCTGATACCAAGTAGAATGTGTCAGTGTGGTAAGAAGCTAGGGGAAGAATCATCTCTGCAAGGAAGGAAAGGAGGAAATTTCTTCCATCAGAGAGATCCAGGGAGAGTTTCATGAAGGAGGAAGTATTCAGAGCCCTAAAGGAGGCATAAAAAATATAAAAACCTTTTGGGTATAATAGTTTAAGAAACGGAGAGGGAGATAGAAGGAAAACTTGTCATGAAAGAAGTAAACAGTTGTCATGTCAGGGTATATTGTGAAAGTCAGACTTGTGACAAATAGCCACGTTTTTAGTCTTTGTTCTTGCCCTCCAGGTCTGGCGTGTAGGGAAGTCACCATACAGCACAAGCCTAGTCACATGTGATGCACTGAGGTGGACAGCTTTTCCAAGGGCGTTGAATTAGAAGATAAAAATAACAAAAACTATTTCACACCTGTATGTAGTATGCTAAATGCATCTCCACTAACCTTCGAGTGAACTATTCTGGTAGCTTCGTGTGCTCCAAAATATTTTTCTGCCCCATAGAAACACTACTGGCTCAGTTGAAGATAGGCAAGTGAATTTTCATGTGGGACTGGCAGAGCAGGAGGGAATGTAGGAAAAGAATAATATGGAAAATGTAAAACATGACAAGCCTGCTTACAAACAGTCCTTGTGTTGAGGTACTTAAATCCATGTCCATGCTGCTAGTTTGAACTGGAAGTGGAGCTGGTCTGAACGGAAGTGGAAAAGCATAATGGAGTAACACAATTCAAAGCACGAAGTAACAGGGACAACATAGCATAAATAATCTCAAATCCAAGTCAGCTATAGAAAGCTGGCCAGATAAATTCAAGACTCTATGCCCTTGCTCATTGGCTGCAGATATCAAGGGTATCCGTCCTTAGAGTAACTCTGAAGATTCCCAACCCATGGATATAGCTCGATAGAAAATCAGTGATTGTTGTTGAGTGAATGTTATTAATATCAGATAATTTATTGAGTGTTATGACAGAAGGAGAAAACATATGCATGAGACTATTCTACACAGCTCATTATCGCCATCCAGGGTAAAAGTGACTGATTAGAAGAGGGGAAAAAAGTGAAAGTTGTAAAACCAATTAAATTCCCCCAGAGAACACAGGTTTGGTGCAGTTGGAAGTAACGATAGAATTCTCAGAAATGGCTGCATCGTAGGAGGAAATCTATCTTCATCATGGACCATACCCGACCCTAAATGATCCTACTTTCAGGCAAGTCATGTCACTTCTCCAATCCCCAAGCGTTTTACCTTCAGGAGGGATTCATGTGGCTAACTGGCCTCCGAATTCCTGTAGCTCTCTGCTTTCTCCAGTATTATGAGATTGAAGCTGACGATGTCTGAAAATCCTCAAAACCCAGCAGCCCTGAGACAAACCTTGGTCACCCTCCTACATTTCGGACAGGAAACTGAAGCACAGCACTCGAGTGGATGTGCATTCCAGTCAAGACTCCATGCTTGTGGAAGAATTGAGGTCACATTTGTTTTAAGAAAGTCAAACACAACAAATACCTTTGAAGGAGGGGAGAGACTGCCCCCAGTGTGCACCTTCTGATAATCAGCTTGACCCATTTCCCCTTTCTCTGCTTTTCTTCCTCCAAGTCAGCTTACAGAGAAGACTTTTACCTCTTCCCCTCATATCCCAAGCCTCCCAGAGTTACAAAAAGGGGGGGGGGGTAGTAATGCTCTTTTGAGAGTTTATAAAATATTGTCTTGTTTTTCTTCCTAAGCTCAGGGAAGTCTCCTATTTTGGAGCTCTTATCTTCCCAACCTAGAAAAGGACAGGAGCTGGTAATTCACACTGCTGCTCACTGAGATTTAGAGCTATAAATCAAGAGATTGCCTAAGAGTAAATTGCACAGAGCCCTAGGCCAGACAGACAGTCCCTGTATTTAAACAATCTGGCTAATCCCTTCAGCTAACTGGCCTCCCGTCTGGGAAATGGCAGGTAGAGCAGTCTTCTCTGCAAGTCTCAACATTATCCATGACTTTAGTCTGCTTCCAGTGAAACTTTGGGAGATTACCTTTTCCAATGAGAGCCATTGTTATCTTTTGTTTTTTCTCTACCATCCCACAGAATATCAAGAACCACTTTGGTATTTAAGATACATTCCAAATATATCAAAATTCATTGAAGTCATTTCTCTCCATCCCTTGCCATCCTCCAGAGGCCTGCTATCCCTGACTAAGAGATGTTTCCGGTAAAAGCGCTCTGACCCAAAATCTCTCTCCCAGTATAGGTAGCAGATTTGTATTTTTCAGGCATAAATTTGACCAAAGAAATTGAGACATATCAACTCCAGCCTATGTATGGGAGCAAATGAGGTGAGCTAAATCCTGCCCAGAAGATGTGGTTCTGAGGGTCATGTAGCATCTCAGATCTCCAGCTCAAGGGTTAATGGCTTGTTTATACTTCTTGGAAAGTGTCAGGAGCTAGTTCCAAGTAGGCGACTGTTGAAGAAGAGATGCCAAGAGTAGTGTGGCCTTGGTCTCGTAGGCTGGACTTCTGGGGGTGCCCAACCATAGGATATTATTAGGGAAAATACATTTCTGGGCTTTGGGTTCTTTTCACATCATTCATTAGCTACTTTTGGACATGGGCTGAAGGAGCACCCAGCCTTTCTTCAGGGCTGTAGCAGCCTCTGAAGGAGTAAGTCTTCCTACCAAAACCATTTTGGAGTTCCCTCTCATGACACAGGGCCAGCCCTGAATCTTGTTTTGGACCAGCTTCACAATGACTTAAGAGTTAAGGTCTCCTTAAGCTGTGGTGTATCATCTTCTCTGAACTGTCCAAGGAAGAGTTCAGGTTTATAGGTTTCTGCCTGCTGAGCAGTAATGAGGATGGGATAACAGCCTTCATGATCTAAAATTCAGAACTCTCATCAGCCTGCAAGACATGAGGTATACCATCAAACAGAGGGTGTTACTGGTGGAGGATTAGGCTTATCGAATAGCTAATAAGCATGTGAAAAGGCCAAACATTTTGTGCATATTGCTGTTGAGTTCTCTTTAAGAGGCTGTGAAGTAAGGGTTAGGAAACTGGCTGAAAGTGGTGCAAAGGTTTGCCAGGGTCACACCAGAGGAGTAGCAGAAACAGAATCTGACTTTGAGGCAATGTGCCTCACAGTCTGGGCTTTTCTTGTGATCCCAGTAGGACTCCTTCCTGGAAAATCTGCGTGAGAATCTGAGTTCTCAGGCACGTACAGCATTCATAGAGGATAGATAGATGATAGATAGATAGTTAGATAGATAGATAGATAGATAGATAGATAGATAGATAGATAGATAGATAGATTTTTAAAAACTGGCCAGCAATGTGCACAAAATGACATTTTCATGTCCTTTCTAGCTAGTCACTAAACCTAATCCTCCATTTGCAGGCTGAGTTTTGAGTTTTGGATCTCATGAAATTTCTCAATTCAGAATGTGTGTGTGTGTGTGTGTGTGTGTGTGTGTGTGTGTGTGTGTGTGCAAATTCTAGGTTGGATGGGAACAAGGATCAGCGGTTCTCAATTACAAATGATTTTGCCCCTCAGAGGAAAAGAGCTAGGTCATTTTTGATTGTCATGAATTAAGTGATTATGGTGGCTAGTGGACAGAGCCAGAGATGTTAAACAACTCACCATGCACAGGACAGTCCCCTACCATAAAGGGCCATCGATGTGGAAACAGTGCTGAGACTGGGAAATCTTGGGATAGATTATCTCAAGACCTCTGCAAAATGAAATTACAGTCCTTAATTTTCTCTCATGATAGATAGCTAGGACTCAATAAGATCATTTAAAGTTTCTCAAGGAAAAGCCAAGGAAGAGGCAAGGATGCCCTGTCCATGTCATTAGGACCCTTTAAAAACCTTTTGTTTTGATACACCAGATGCCCCCAAAGAAGTGATATGAACTTCATCTGCTTCCCAACAACCTGCCATTAAGTGCTTCCAAGGTGAATCTGTACCCCGAGAAACCAAGGTGCAGGTCTAAGTCCCTGGAGACCTTCAGGGACACAGTGGGGAGTTAGGGGGCTCAAAAGAACTCAAGAGGGCAGAGTGAAAGTACATGGAATCTGCTAGTTCAGTGAAAATAATTTTAATGAATATCCAGTTGATAAAACTGAATTTCTTGAAAGGCAAATTTGATAAAGTTCAAATGCCAGGAAACCAGTGCTTAGAAAGATCAATTTGTTAAGTGACCAACTTGCTATATTCATAATTCACATGTCATGATGTTTAATGGAAATATTTTCTGTATGTAATGGAAAGCTCTTTGCCATATTGTAATTTTAACTCAGAACTTTCTTCCAACTTACACTGATTTGAATGGTTTTGAACCAGAAGTGAATTTTAAACTATATTTTAAATTAATGTCATTTACAATGCTGCTTTGAGTGCTTTTTAAAGTTAATTTATTTTAGTGTGAATTCAAAGTTAATTGAAAATTTACATCAACTTCTCAACTGTTTACAGAAAGTTCCAAGTGAAAGGGCACAATGAAGTCAAGGAATGGAATCTGGGGGTGCCTGGAAGAAGAGTTCTCCCACATTAGCTAAGGAAGAATCAACCTAGAAACAGCCTGGAAAACCCATATCACATTTTTAAATGTGCATAGCCATGGCAAAAATAAGAAGCCAAGGTAGATTGGTTATCTGAACAGAATGCTAAAAATGCAAGCCTGGCAGAAAGCCAAAAATGACACTTAAGAAAGGACTCCTTGTTGCTAAGCTGATTTACCAAAGAGGGACAGTTTTGCCTTTGTTGCAAAATATGCATTTTTCTGATAATGCCTACCAACTTAGTATGTTTCAGTTGCTCCTTTTCAAATGCAGTGAACCGACATTTCTTAGGTAATGAAATTTTTTAGCCACTTCTGTTTTTTCAATTGTGTTTAAAGGCCTCTTTGCATTTTTTTTTTTAGCATTGTGTGCCAACCCTTCAAACAACATATCTTCCTTAATTATACATTCCTGGCAATTCAACTTTTAAACTTAATTGTATATGTATATTCTAAGGCATTGGAAATATATCAGAATTTTAATTTAAATTTAAATTTAAAGTAAATCTTCAATGTAAAGAAAATCAGACATTCACATTTAAATTTGAAAACAAAGTAAATTTGCTTTAGGTGAGATGAAATTAAAATTTCTATTCCCTGATAGGCAAAGAAAATCACAAAAAGCCATAGACCAAAAACATTTCAGAGAGGTATTAATATCAACTGAATTTATCATGTGAAAACCTCAAATTTTTATAGTAATGCTATCTTTCTTTATGTCACATTATTAGTAGAAAGATGATACCTCCTTATTAAATTTGCTGAAAGACTGTCTGAACATTCTAAGCAAAGATTACAATGTAACTAGCTGGGTATGCTTTATATATTAGTCAATACATAAACTGGTTATTTGGCAAATAGGTTTCCTAATAATTGCTTTTCAGGAAACTGAGTTAATTTCAAGTGCATTTGGATCTAGAAAAAGAGAATAAGTTTCAGAATAAGGGCTGAGAAAGCAGTAATTGCCCATGGTCTTCCTCAGGGAGGCTGCAGTCTACTCTTAGGGCAGAGCCCAGGGACCTGAAACACTGACAGATACCCACATCACTCCTGTTTGTCACCACCTACAAATGACATGCAATGGTTGTATTGAGCTACAGAGGTAAAGACAAGTTCCTGACTCTAAGCTCCTCCTTTTGTTTGGGGTAAAATTGAGGGTGTGAAGGATTAAATGACCTGTGTGAATCCAGCATCACCAATGTAAGTCAGTGTGTGTGTGTGTGTGTGTATGCGTGTGTGTGCGTGTGTGTGCGTGTGTGTGTGTTTTTTTTTTTGACAAATGAGCAACACAGACTACAAATGTGAGAGAAGTTCAAAGGTACTAAATATAACAGTAACTGCTTGGTCAGCCCATCGCATCTCCAGGTGAAAGAATCCATTCAGATCTTGTTCACCTAGGGAATAATTACAGTATCCACCCACTGGTGATGTTGGGGCTTCTTGATTTGGTGTGAGATCAGGTCCACATGGAAAGGTAACTGCTCCTAGTTCAGGAACATCTGAACTGCAAAAATCTACTTGACCAGAGCAAGGTGCTACCATCTCCCCAAAGGGAAGGGGAATGGCTGGGTACTGAGCCTCCCTGAGACACGTGTGTCCTCTCCCTTGTGCCCTACAACTTTATAAGCAGACAGCTCACAAACATCTCCTTTTCAATGTTCAGTTGACAAACGTCTCTTCCCACAGTGACTTTCCTGGCCTCCTACTTCCACACCCTTTGAGCATCACACAGTCTCCATGTCATGGAATATTTGACTTCTCATGTAACAGGTGGTATAGCTCAGAAAAGTCAACCTTTTCTATTTTTATTTTCCATTCCACATCAAGCACGTAGCACAGGAAATCGAGTGAGCTCAATTAATGTTTGCTGAATGAATAATTAAGTTTCTTTGGTAAATATTATATTCTTTCTTCCTAAGATAATAAAACTGAGGTGCTTTCCTCAGAAAGTCATTAACTAGCCCAAGGTCATAGAGCTAGCAAGGGCTCCATCCAAGATTGAAGCCCTGGCCTCTCAGGACAGCTCCATTGTGTCACTTGAACATTAGCTGACTGCCTACTATGTCCACAGCAATATTAGCCACCTCTTACATTTAACCCATCTAATTCTCTCATCCATTCTGTGCAGCCATTAATATCACTCAATTTACAGATGAGAGAACAGCTCAGAGAAGGCCCAAAACAAATAGAAACTGACTTCAGTTTGCTAGATTCCAATTCCCTCTTTCTTCCCACCACTCTCCTACATAGAAGTAGCAATTGTAACAGTAACATGACTGTAAAACACACACCTATTCAGTTTACAAACTATTTTAAAATTTACCACTCAATCCCATTCTCACCAACAACACTGTTATCCCCCGGTTGTTTGATTGGTTTGTTGGTTTTGTTTTGTTTGGGGTAAAATTGAGGGTGTGAAGGATTAAATGACTTGTGTGAATCCATATGGCTTGGCCAGGGTAGATTTGTTCTATGCCATCCAATATGGTGGCCACTTGTCACTCATTAATAAAAATAAAATAAAATTTTAAAATCAATTCTTTGAGTTCATTAGTCATGAGTCAAGTGCTTGACTTATGGCTAGAAGCCACAATGCTGGGGAATGAAAATATAGGATGTTTCTATTGCAGAAGTAAGGTCCTTGGAACAAGGCTAAGTCCTTGTTGCTTCCCAGCAAAAGCAGAAGCATGCCCTGGGAGCTTTTTCAGAAATGCAAACTTCCAGATCCCTCTGCAGAACTGTGGAATCTTCACTTTGAACCTATCCTTGGGAAATTAATGTGCACAGTAAATTCTGAGAGCCACTAATTTAACCATCTTCATTTTGCAGATTAAAAACTAAAATCCAAAGATATGAACTAATGGAAAAAATCACATACAGGGTTAAGAGTGGATCTGGGGCCAGAAGCCAGTGCTCAAACCTTTGCCACCCTGCCTTTGAGTGGGCACCAGGCCAGAAAGGCCTCAGTGATCCCAGAGGTGGGATAAGGAGGGTCTGACAGCTTCCTCCCTGCTACTGCAGATAAGAGGGCAGCAGTGCCCGCCCAGAAGGAGGGGTGATGCTGGTGTCTGGTAGATCCGAAGGCCTCTGAAGGGAGGGACACTAGCTGACTTTGGAACCCTGTCTGTGATGAGAAGCAATCAAAGAGCTACAGATCAAGAGGGAGTAGTACCCTTCCAAAGGGTAGAAGAGCCAAAAGAGCAGATAATACAGTTCGTTCAGCAATGTGAGAGCATCTGGAGCTGTCCTTTCCCATAAAGGAGTTCATCCTTACTGGACTGCCCTTTGTAGTGAGGCCTGCACGGATTTTTCTCTCCAGTGTCTGCCTTATACCCAGGCAGGCATCTCATGGCCATTCCTCCTCCCTTGCTCCCACCCTCAGTCTCTTTTAGCAGTCAGGGTCACCTGGCTGGTAAGAGGAGACAAAAAGATGAGGCAGGCTATGAGCCTGAAAGGTACTTTAGCCCCTGCTGAAAATGTGCCAGTCCCCTGCACCTCCCTGCCTGAGGAAAGTTTCAGGGTCTTGTCACCAAAAGACAGAGCACTCTAGATTAGGGTTACCTCTAAAACTAGCTGATTATGTGACTCAGGAACAGGGCTGTCCAAGAGAACTTTCTGCAATGACAGATATGCTGTTTCTATACCACTGTTTTAGTAACCACAAACCACACGTCTATTGAGTACTTTATATGTCTAGTGTCACTAAGGGACTGAACTTTTCCTTTTAGTTTATTTCAATTTAAATAACTACATGTGGTTAATAACTACCACAGGGGGCAGCACAGCTCTAGGCAGGTATTTTCTCCTGTTCAGACCTTGGCCTCCTCAACTCCAAAATAAAAGAGTTGGGCCAGGTAGGCTGATTCTAGATCTCATTGACATCTAGAGACAGAACTCTTTGATTCCTGTTTAATCAGCATCCCATCAGTGGGCAAAGCCCAGCTAGTCTGTCTTTGACTACTACCCTTTCTCCCATATCAGCATGGTGATAGGAAAGAGAATGGCTCCAACCAAACTTCAAACTGTCTCTACCACAATCTTCTCCACTTAATTTTTAAAAAAGAAACAAGCAAACTTAAGCTTTTGGTATGTATGAGGTTCTAAATCAACCCACTTAGTTGCTAGCACATAATGTAAAATAGAGTGATTAAAGTATATCCATAAATTCTTTGACTGTCCTCTGCTGAGATGCGGCATTTGCGTTCCCTCCCCTTAACTGAGCCAGTTTGTGACATAGAATAGGTCAGATGGTGGCAAGGCAAGGAGGTACAGAGCCATGTGGTTGCACTTTATTCACTGGGACTTTCTATCTTGGAGCCCCTAGTATCCATGTAAGAAGAGTACCTAGCCACTATGCTTTAGCCATGATACCAAAGAAGCTAAAGTACATGTTCCTGATTATACCATCCCAGACACGTGACTGAGAGAGTCATCAGATAGTCATCATGAATGCATCATGTAGCCACAGTCATTCCAACTGTCAATCATTTGAGTCATCTCAGCTGAAGCTCAAAACACTGTGGAGCCTTGTCCTGACTTTCTGACAATCAGAATCTGAATATCGTGACAAAATGCTTACCGGTCAATCGCACCAACCCTTGAAATGATTTGCTTTGCAGCAGTCAACACCAGAGCAAGATGTAAGTAAGTGGGAGCCTTGATGTGTTAACAGCTGGGTTTTCAAAAGTTTCACCAACAGTCAGATGAAAAATGTGGCCCTTACTCTGGGACATTCAGGTTTACACTCTGCTCTGCCGCTCAGTGGTTCCCTGCACCCAAACAGGCTGCCTAACCTCTTTAACTCTTCTGAAAAACATGACTCTTTCTCATGGTGATGGGATAATGCTTGTGAAGCCCTTTGCAGAGTGTCCCACATGGAAGGCCCTTTGGGAAAGGGATCTCAGCAAAAGACAGTAACTGTGTGGACCACCAGGTCTGCAGTTCTTGGTAAGTGGCCGTGGATGCAGAATACCTATGAAAGAATTTTTGGTGAGATAACCGCTAAACATTGGAGATTAGAAATTGTGTGATTTTAAGAGGTCTACTCACACTTTAATCATAGTTCTGCTCAGGAAGTAGTTAAAATGGTGTATGAACTTGTTTCCATAACCTGGAAGTTAAGACAACTTGTCTCTTTAGGTAACAGTAATAACATTATAGACAAAATATGGTGTTCATTTGAGGTTTTTTGTTTGTTTGGTTTTTGTTTGTTTGTTTGTTTGTTTGTTTGTATTTTAGGGAAGGGTCTACAGGATGTTCAGGGTCTCACCTCTAGTTCAGTCTCATAGTGATCCCCCTATTTACAGGCTCCCAAGGGCTGGGGCTGGCACGGCAGGCCCAGAGATGGAACCCCCTGGCCTCTGCTCCTGGCTGCAGGGGTTTTAATCTACTGAGCTATTTGGTTCACTTGAATTTTTGAAAATGATTATAGTAGAAGATGCTTTGCTATTAACTCCCCTTAAACTACTCCCCCTTGCTTCAAAACTCTTATCCTATAGTTTCTGCCACTTTCTTCAGGGGTTGAGGAAGTCATTTTCTATGTCCCTAAGTGCATTGTCATGGCTGTTTTGATGTCCTGGATTGATGCAAAACATTTACCTTTTATGGACATTTGACTTTGGAGAAGGGCCGGAGGCCATGCAGATTTGCTGTATAGGGTGGATGAAGACACATCGCAATGTTTAAACAGGTTGCATAAATTCAGGACATTGAAGCAGCAACAAAAAAGACATTCACAAAAAAGGACTTCCATAACTACTTCAGAAAGTGGCAAAAATAGTGGGATAAGTGTGTCCAAAGAAAGGGCAGCCATTTTGAGGGGGATTCATAGCAATGCATCTTTCACTGTAATGAGTTTTTACTTTAAATGTTCACTATACTGAGGAGGCTTAGGCAGGAGGATTGCTGTAAGTTTGAGGCCAGCCGGAATACAAAGCGAGTTTGAGACCAGCCTGACCTGCAAAGAATAACTATGTTTCAAAAAGGCAAAAAATAAAAAATCACTATATATTTTGACCACCCTATGTAGTAATTGTCATGCCTTACAGGTGAGAACTTCTTAATGGCTGAGTTCAATGAGAAATTCTCTCTCTCTCTCTCTCTCTCTCTCTCTCTCTCTCTCTCTCCATTAGCTATAATACAGATAATCAATTTCTTAGAATTATAATATTCTCATTCTCTTCAGTACTGACTCCTTATATACTGTTTCTCTTAGTACATTTCATGTGAGAAAATGTTATAATAGTAGGGGACAATAAGAGTGGCGAGGAGGGAAAAAGAGAGAAGTATTTCCAGAGCCGAGCACTACGAGTGGGGTGTGAGGCTGTCCTGCAGTGGACAACAGTGCCTCACCCACAACACTGCCACACTGAAGGTCCCCTCCATCTCTTCCACAGACTAAAATCAGCAGGCTCCATCAGCAAGAGAGAGCCAGTTAGGGAAAAGGGAAGGAACTTTATGTCTGGCATTCCATCTTTACAGCGGCCCGGGAAGCTCAGAAGGGCAGGGCCCTCTGTTGATCTTCCCAGATGGGTCTCAGGAACCTGACACAGCCTGGCAGCCCATGTTCCTCCCCTGATTTCCCTGTCACCAGGAGCTTAGCAAGTCTAGGAACCAGAGAGAAATTCTGGGTGGGGCAGCAGCAGAGGTGGGAGGAGTGTGCTCCTGCACTAGAGCAGGGAGTCAAGCAGGCCTCTTTCCCAGCGCAGCGGCAGGAGGGCTGGAGCCAAGGGTAATGGGGTATTGCGATAAGAATGCTCCATGGGATTGGAGAAGTTTTATCCATTTTGTCATTTCTGATCTCTTAGGGTAGATGCAACTGGAGGGCCAGTATGAGGCCAATGGAATAAGACAGGAGGCCAGTGCAAGGACGACCAGTGTCATTCCATTCCCTTCCAAGCTTGCACATACTCTTTCCCTTATTTTTCCACCTATGCAGAGTAAGAACAGCCCTGTGGACCCCACTGCACCAGGGTTTAGATTGGTTTCTTCTAAGTTAACTTGTCATAAATTCCTTAAGCCTCAATTTCTTCATCTATACAACCTCAGAGAGGTAGTGTGGATGAAATAAGAGAGTCAAAGATCCTTAGTGAAGTACTGGGATGCTTCAGCATTTTGTGAATGTACTTCTCCCCATTTTGTCTTCTCAGCCTCCACCTTCTTCACCAGAATACTGCCTTAGGAAGAGCCACAGACAGAGGGACAAGTTGCTGCAGCCCTAGTCCAAGGCATGTAATCATCATGAAGTCAAACTTAATAAGTGATATTTATTTTGCACCTGTCCTTGAAGAGCCCTACTTCATCCAGCTGTATGACTTCAGCCATCTTCATCAACAGCTGAGTGAGACCAAGAGTGAAAGCACATATTATGACCCGCTCAGGTTGGAGATTGGCAAACTAGAAGACTCATCTCAGAGCGTCAGAACTGAGGTTGGCATCTGGGCTGCTTCTCAGAAGCAACCCAATCTCACACTTTCGTCTGCATTCCTACCCCCCGCAGAAGAGCTTGGCTGTGTCCACTCTGTGCCACTCTCTCAGGCCATTCTGTGAGTTTACCCAAATTTCCACAGACTTGCTGAGAACCTCTAGCTTCCAAAGATCTGTTTGGCAACTGAGCCACAGTCTTGGGAAGTACGTGCCCCAAGGCAGCAGCTCTCCAGGGATGCCGTTTTCATCCACCCAAGATCCACTTTTCTCCGGCCTACATATTAGACAACGGCATGCATCTGGAATGCTCAGTGCTTGTAAAAGATTATTACTAAGCAAGAGTGGATGATGATAATTAATTATACTCCATTAAAGAGAAAGTCCCTGGAGCAAAAGCATCAAAGGCGATATTTCACTGAGTTGGCAATTTCATTGGCTGAACAACAAGATGACTCCTGAGCCTGCATCTTGCTGGTGGTGCTTTTTCTGGAATTCGAACTTGAGGGATATAGTGTGATGTCAGGCAACTTCTTTTAATTCCCACCTCCTTCCCCATCCC
Source organism: Octodon degus (assembly GCF_000260255.1). Lineage (NCBI taxonomy): Eukaryota > Metazoa > Chordata > Mammalia > Rodentia > Octodontidae > Octodon > Octodon degus. The sequence goes on along the minus strand of NW_004524711.1, from coordinate 6,208,300 downwards.
AAATCCAGTAATCATCATTATTAAAACTTCACAACAGGACTATACACTTATTTTATAATTCTCTTTTTATAGATTAACACATGGTAACTCTGCAATTTTTACTGAAGTCTCAATCAAAGGAAACACACTTAGAATGGAAACCAAAATCTCCCTGATGGCCCACAGACAAGACTATGGAGAGTAAATATTCAAAGAGATTATCTATCTTCTCCTAAACAAGTGTACCAGAAGTGGAGATGTGTCATATTCCCAGAAGAAGTCAATGGACCAGACCAGATTTCCTCCAAATGTTGTCTATAAGGTGCACCTCCATGTCTCTTAGAAACAAAACTTTATGTTTCTTGGGAAACATCTTTTTCTGCCTTGTAGACACTTTTTCAATAAAAGACTGGTGACAGGAAGCAAAGAGACCTTTCCCTGCTTACTGAGCAAAGCTGACCGTAGAAAAACCTCTCAGAATCTTATCATGGTTGGTCTGAGAAGGAATCTTGGAACAACTCCTGTATAGTGAAAAAGGATACAGAGGGTGTGGAATTGGGGTGCTAAGAATGCTCCGCAGTCCCTGGCCTTGTGACCTGCGAGCTTTCTAGCTTTTAGACTCCTTATCTGTAAGAAAAAGTAAAGACAAAATTCTTACCTAATGGGGTTCTTAGGAGGAGATCATTGATATGTGTCAGCACCTAGCTCAGCTTCTGGGCATGTTGCCTTCTGTCATATTATATAATCACCCATCTTGCAGGGATGAATGCAGGGCCATGAAGCAAGCCAAATTCCACTGCGTCCTAGTATCTAGAAGACTGTCTGGACTTTTGCAGCACCCAACACATGCTTGTTGGATGAACATAGGCAATCAAATCTATTTTTTGTTGCTGATGCATCTAGAATGTTGGTATATTAATGTTTTGAAGAAATGTCTGAATATATAGGAAGTGTTTTCCAATTTTCAAGCTACACAGATCTTAACAATTTCAGTGATGTTCTTTTGTCATTGATTAATACTCAGGGATCACATAAAATAACCTTGTCACAAATGGTGGAGGTTTGGCAAGACTTGACAGAAACAGGGTTCTATCAGTCTGTTCTGGAGAAGAACCTCATGGGGGGAACAATAAGCCCAACAGCCCCCCGCTAGTCATGATAATTATTGCTAGTGGTTAATGTGGGCAAACTCATACTCTCAGTGTTTTACCACAACAAACACTTAATTTTCAATCACTAAAGATGTGGCGTGACTTGGTAGGCATTCTTGTCCAGCGAGTTAGGGCTCCAGTTATCGCTCCACCTTAGCATGTACCTTCCATGGATGTCCCAACCAGGTAATGGCAACATGTAACAGATCTCCATTCTCTGGGCTGCAGTCCACTTCCAGCAAAGCCACTGGGCAGAGATAATCCTATGACTCCACTCTTGCTGCAAAAGCAGCATTATTCACATGAATAACTGGTGAGCACTAAATATCACCTCCCCTCCTGAGGACCTAGTGGACAAGCATTCTATTGTCTGTCCACACTGACCTCCAGGAAGCTCGCAGTTACCTCTCTCCACCCTTCACTGTTTTACCTAGAGGTGTTGAGTGAGACACTTAGACGACTGGGTTCTCTAACACTGGGTTCTAGAGGTATCTGGGCACCATTTTATCCTTTATTGATCATTTATTTTTTCCCCTTTATTTCTGGTGAAGGATGACTTTCAGAAGAGATTACTGATACAGTCTTCATGGTGTCTTGGTGCTGACTCCTTCCTTAACAGATCAGCTGAAAGTGAAACGTAGAAAAACCTGGCGCCCTCCTCATCCCACTCTTCTCAAGAGTGTAGGTCATGCTCGCTCCCTGGAATGTATGGAGACTGACGGCTGTAACACCACCTCTACAGATCCATCACTGTCTGTCAGGGGTGGGAGCTTCCATCACAATGATAAGCTAATGGCCTGCAACGCTCCTCAGAGAGGCCACAACCCACAAGCGAAGGTCCAATTCCTTGTGTCCATCCTGTGACTCTCTCAAAGAAAGAAATTAAAATGAGCCTGAGGTATTTAGGGGAAAGAAAAATAGGCAGTGTAAAATCCATGAGATAAAAAGACTACTATATTTCACACTGTGGCTTTTCCAGGTTTTTTTCCCCACAAGCATGAATCTTCATCAATTCTGAATTGTCCAAGCGTTGGCTGTGGTCCAAGCTACCCTTACCATCATGCTCCTGACGGCCCTTACCATCCCCAGCTCCCTGACCCCCTTCCATCACTTTGGCTTCTTAGAGGCCCAGCATCTTACTACAGAAAACACATCAGAGTCTTGTAAAAATGGAATCCAAGGGGGGAAAAAAAGGAAAGACCAAATTTATTAAACTTTCATGCCGCTTGCCACATGGATTCTTTCAAGTCCACTGTTGGATTTCTTTGAGGTCTCAGTACGTGCTGATTTGCATGGCCAGTTTACTGAATAGGGAAGGGAGGTAAGAAAAGCCTTGCATTGGATAAATAAAAACCTCTTTGTTAATTAAGGAACCACTGACAAGGCTGTGGCCTATGTCAGGCAGCCTACACAGAAGGATTAATTCTTCTGGAACTAAAAACAAGGAAATAGAGAAACTCTCCCCCCACACATACACGCTGCATAACTTTGTTCTAGGGCTGCTAAGTTATGCCCTGCTACTACATCAGCTGTGAGAGCCCTGTGAAACATGCTGTGGTTAAAATAAAACTCAGGCCCCCAAGCAAATATTTTCTTAAAAAAATACAATGTGTGAGGTTGTCTAAAACAGTTAATCTCTCCCATATCTTCTGCAAGGAAAAAATACTTAAATTATTAACTTTCTATCCAGCCTTTTTATGCTTTCATGTTCTATCTTGTCCAAAACAGCCTACTCTGAATGAGGAATATGAGCAATCCACCCAAGATAGCTTGAGAATGTTGATTGGAAGAGGGCCTCAAGTGATACACCCAAAGCCCTGCTCCCCAAAAGACCTTTCAAATACCTCCCCTTGGGTGATTTCTAGGGCTGCTTTGCAAAACATCTTTGCATGCCAAGGTTTATACGAATGACCAGCACACCTGCTATGCCCCACCCTTTCCCTCCACAGACTGGCTGAACCACTCTTACCTGAGCATCTGAATTAGACAAGTTTTGGTCAAAGCTTCAGGTCTTCTGCCATCATGGAAGGTTGCATAATCATCCTGAGACTTGTTTCTGCTCAGTTGTTCAATGCAAAGTGATTTTTAAATGTTAGAAGTAAGATGTAGTCATGTGTAATGTACCTTTTCAGTATTGAATCAATCACCCATGCAAGAAGAAGATCATGAAAGTGCATTGTTTTTATTAATACCACCCCCATCTCTCTACAGTGCCAGTCTACTCTCAAGGAACCTTAGCTATTTCTAGCAAACTTAAAGTATAAACTGGAATAATTAAACTTTCCTAAGAGATGTGAATGACACAGTAAGGAATATAACAGAATACAACAACTACAACCTCACTTGAATGACCTGCCTTCCAAAGAATTCACACATCCCCCTCTTGCTCCATTCATTGAGCACGTATACATGGCCAGCCTTGTTCTAATCTTGGCTCCCATTGTCTCACCTCAATATGACAATTATGCTGGTATAGGAGCCCTGTGACCCTGGACACCACACTGCTTATACTATATCCTCCCAGATTTGACCATAATACTGGCGCAGAAACTTGTGCAGTATTCCCAATTTCAAAGCATGTCACAGAGCATCTTCAATTCAGGCAAACACTATGCTTGCCATTTTATATTGTCACTAAAGCCCATCCCATTGACTTCTGGGTTACAGAGAGCCACTCAAACATTCTTTCTGAGATCCTTTCCATAGAACTCTGCTTGACTTAGCCTTAAGATTTCTTCTACTGGATAGAAGGTGTTGTAGAACGAGCCTGGACAAAACACCAAACCTATTGTCAAACTCATATTATTTCTTCCTCTTCCTGTATCTATCTATAATGATTTTAAGTTAACTTTACAATTTCCTTCATTCCCTCTATTACAGATATGGCCAGCTAAGAATTCCTGTGAGGCTGAGAACATGCAAGTTAAAAGATTCATGTGTTTTTTAGCCAGCACTAGTAAGTAAATGTCAGGATTTGTGTCTTCTTTTTCTAGTCCATGAAGCTTCATGTTCACTTTCTTTTAGTCATAGAAGAGCATATGGAGATATCCCCCTCCCCCAGATATCCTCTTTTTCGATGTCTTGTTTTGGGCATATGCACATCTAAACCAACCAGGACATATGGCCCTATGCCCTCCCATTAAGAACTGTGTGCAACTCCATCTCTCCTGTCCCACACACTCTAACCCAATATCTCCTTACCTGGCACTGGCCTGGCAGCACTGCAGAAACCCAAGACCAAATCAAGATTCAAGCTTTCAATTTTTGTTTCCGTTGTCACTGCTCACCTCCAAATTACTTCCAGAGCTGATAACTTAAGTCTTAAAATTATCAAGTAAAGGAGAGAAAAAAAGTTTAGAAGTTAGCAAGGCCTAAATTTGAATGTTGATCTGCCCCTTATTAATAATTCCTTCACATGAAACTCAAATTCTGCAGTGGTCTCCTGTGCGGGATGCCAAGTGCAACAGTCTCTTTAAACACTGCCAACAGCAGAGAGTCATGACAAATGTATTTATTCAGTGCTGCTGTGCTCGAAACCACTCTCCAATTTTTATCTTTGCCTTTTTAACGGTCAAAACAACTCTGATGTTGCTTGTTCCAAATATACTGAAGACAAAGTCAAAGCTCAGAGAGATTATTTAGCTTGCCTAACTCACAGTAAGTTCCAGACCTTGTCACAGACTTCAAAGTCTGGGCTTTTAATTGAAATCCTTGCCCTCAAAAGGACCCCAGAAGAACCAGGCCTCTTCTCATATGTGGTTTCACTGTTCTGTACCATGATCTGAAAGACCCTTTCTATCTGGCTTCTGACCTCGTCTGCCACCAGTCCCCTCCCTGAGATTGCTCCCGGCTTATTGTTCTTGTTTTCCTTCACTGCATTGAGACTTCAGGGCCTTTGCACTTGGAGTTGTCTTGAGAATGCTGCTATTAGAAGAAGCTCCTAATCCATGCTAAACCTTTTCAAAGTTTCTACCCCCCATCATTCTTTCATAATTTTACTTTCTCCTGCCTTATTTGAATGAGGTGAAATAAGTGCTCCCTCCTCAGTCTAAAAAGCTTTTAGCAGCAGAGATGGTGCTTAACAAGATTTGCTTGAGGGCATTTGACATTTACTTTCAGGAGATGATAATTACGATTATTTCTTTCTGTCATCACTGTAGCCTCGGTGTCTAGAATACTACCCAGGGTATGGTGGCCATTCAATAAATCAGGATCAAATCTAGGAGTTACAAGAACAAGAGTACAAATTATATCTTTTTTTTTTTTTGTTATCCTCACTGTGATATCTTTGTATGCAAATGATTTCTCTTTCAGTTAGCTAATTATTTGAGAATAAATACAAATAGCCTAATTTTTTTCCCATTGGCTACTAGTTAGTTCTACCTATTTATTGGAATAAAGTGTTCTTTTGTTATAAATAAGTAAATAGGTCATTCAGATCATCTAGATTGAATCTGCCTTTGAATTTCATGGTCCTGATGATGTTCCAGCTCCAAGGAGGTCATCTTACTACCTGGTAGCTTTACTCCAGCTTATGGATATTTTTATTGAAAGCTACACCTGGTGGGCCTTCCAAAATGTCAAGCAAATGTTTCTTGCACTAAAGGTAAGGAAATGGATAGCAGTGTTAAAAATCTCAAAGTGATTATTACATGCAGAGAGAAAGGTAGCTGCTCTCTACCTTTTCTCTAAATGTAAAAGAGAGAAAACTGCTGCATTCAAAACATGCAAGATAGAAATTGCCCAGGGAAGAAGAATGCCTAAGGCAAATATTCTGAGGTTCTGGAAAAGAAAAAAATCAATTACATCTATGGAGAATTCGAAGTTGAACGAGGCCTTGCATGGACCTCGGTCACTGTAGCCGTAGGCCACAATGAAGCCAGCATGTACATTAGAACATGGCCTAACTCTCTCACCATGAATTTGGGCACTGGAGGAGTTCCATCAGAGCACAAAGATTGATTTTTACAAAAAGATAAATTTTATCTTTTTCATAATAAATACATCTTCCTTCTGGAAGAAGACATAAAGAAAGGTAGGAGTTGGATATCAATAGCTACGGCAATCTAGGACTCAAAAATTGATTTGTCTTGTCTCTTGGTTGATTTTTTTACACCCATAAGCAATAACTAAAGAAACCTAAAAATGAAAAGACTTAGACCTTTGCAAATATTTGACTTTCTAAATGTTAAAGATATTTTACAATTATCATAATAAATGGGCAAACTGTTTAGCAATTTAACTGTATAATGATAACAGACCCACAGTGATGTGGAAAACAATTTTTTTTTAAATTTAGTACAGGTCTACAGGGTCTCACTGCACAGATTAGACTCATAGTGATCCTCCTGTTTTCAGCCTCCCAAGTGCTGAGATTAGAGGTACACACCACCATGCCTAGTCTCATTGGCAGTCTCAGCGTGCCCTGGGGACGGGGCCAGCATAGCATGCTGGAGATCAAATCTAGGTCCCTGAATCTGCCTAAGCAGGCTCTTTAATTCCCTGAACTATCTGGCCAGCCCTGAAAAACAAATTTTGATGTTAAGAGTTGATACATTAATTCCTGGCCTTGGCAAGTCACTTTACTTTCCTGTAAATACCTTATTTTTTTTTATTAAACCTGTATCAGTCTGCTTGTTCCCTTGGAGGTAATTATGACTTGGAGGTAATATTTTTCTTTAAATATGCTAGCAAATTCAATAAGATAACAGAGCCCACATCCTGGTATTTAATAAATTTTAAATCTTATTTTTCCCCTAAAGACGCAGTCAGAAAGAAAGAAAGAAAGAAAGAAAGAAAGAAAGAAAGAAAGAAAGAAAGAAAGAAAGAAAGAAAGACCATTTCTCTCCTCTGCAGCTGCAAAGCAAATAGCCAAATTCTTATTTTCCCATAGTGACTTATATAAAAGAAAAAAATTCTTCAGCTTACCTTAAACAAAACCTATAAACTAGTCAAAGATATTGTGCTAGCTCCTTCTATGAGTAGGTCTACAAGCTCGGCTTCCTAAACTGTTAAGGAATACTGCGATTGTTGTGTGCACCAGTGATATGAAGCATCTTTGCCACCAGGCTAAGGAACCTGCGCTGGAGCCAGGAAGAGACACCCAAGGTTAGGACCAGAACTCCTCTTCAGAAGAACCATAGTCATCCTCAGGGACAGCAAGGACTCAAGCTGCTCAAATGATAAGAACAGCTGAGTTCATATGACATCAGTGTGACAAGCCAGTAGGGTGAAGGATCAGTGTCACCACTTTCTAGCTTCCAATACTGGCCTTTGGATCTTCCTAGTGGAAGTCCTTGAAACAGACTTGCATATGACACTGTCGTGGGCTCCAGGTCTCCCGCTGGACTTGTGAAGGTTACTCTTGGGAGTGCTATGAAAACAGCTCAAATGAAGTTGCAATGTGTGCACAAGAGAATTTGGTCTTGTGGAAGTTGTATCTAGCCTCCTTAAAACTCCTATATTATTAGTAGTTCATACATACACACATTCCACTGGGGTCTATACTGCTATGAAAAAAACATCTCCAAGGAATGAGTAGCCCTAAGCAGAGTGGGTCACTTTCTATGACCAGTTCTTCCCTAGTAGTCTGGAGCTCCTAAGATCATGGGATGCTGAGACCTTGTTATGGTTTATGTAGTAGATTAACTAATGGGTAATTTGTAACATCCAGCTGAACTGAATCAGTGTGGTACTGGGTGTGGAGGGCCACCTGAGGATTGTTGCCAATAGCATAAAAGGAGAATAGCAGGGAAGATGATGAGCTATTGATTGTCCTGGAGAACCTTGTTGTCCTGGTTTTCCTGATAGGAACTCAGCTGTTTTCATTATTTGAGGTGCTCAGGTCCTTGCTGTCACTGAGGATGACTGTGATTCTTTTGGAGTAGAGCTCTGGTCCTTACCTTGAGGATCGCTTCCTGGCTTCAGTACAAGTCTCTTAGCCTGATGGCACAGATCCTTCATCCCACTAGCACAGATTTTCTGGCTTCCATCACTGGCCTTTAGGTTTCACAATGCAAGTCCTTGATATAGATGGCTCTAGGTCTGAAGCAGGACTACTGGGGGTCATTGCCCTGGATTCTAGGTCTTCAGCTGGACTCATGCGTGGCATTGCCATGGAAACCAGGCCCTCAGCTGGATTCTTTGAGTCTGTAGTGCTAGGACAGATTTCTTGTGTTCTTCTGCATTTGCCTTTTTGGGTGACTACAATAAAATAGTCCTATAAATTGTATGTCTTCTGTTAAATCTATTCCATCACATACCCTGACTATAACATCTTATATCTAAATGTTCCCCAAGCCTCACATGCTTATGCATGGAGCTTTGGAAGACGATTGGATTATGGGGCTTCCAGCTGACTTGCTATTAGGAAATGAGGTCTAGTCAGAAGAGGCGGTCACTGTGACCAGCCCACAGCAGTGTATTTCCTTCACTGGGTCCTTTCTTGAACTCTCTCTACTTCCTGGACACTATGAGCAGCGATTCCTCCACCATCCTCATGTGTCATGCTCTCCTGCCTGGAGCCAGTAGACTATGACTGAAATCCCTACCATCTGTGAGCCAAAATAAATAGCTTTGCCTTGAGGGTGTCAGGCATGTTGTCCCAGAAATGAGGGAAGTAATTACGACAGGTCTGGAATGTCACATGTCACTTGAATTTCCCAAAACCAGAACGAGTGAGGAATCAAAGTTGTATTCTGCTGATTTAAAGAAAACCGATGCAGTATTTCTTACACCCTGGAGTGTACGGACCAAGAGTCCCACTTGAAATCGACAGCATTCCCAGGAGCACATGGTCATACCCATACCAAAAGGGACTGAGACTTATCTTCAATGATTTGAAGAGGTAAATTTATGTCTGGAAGTCTGGGGTGGTTCCAGGAGACAAAATATTGAGAGACATATGAGCAGAGAAAGAAGAGCCAGTTCAGAAAGGAATGGTACATGAGATAGGTCTGAGTTAAGATAAGGTACAGAGGCTCTGAGCAGGCCTTAATGTGCATCACCTTTTGGATATAACTGTGAAGCACTGACTTATAAGAAAGTGAAAAGCAGACTTGACGACTAGTCTCTCAGTCATGCTCTAGAAATAAGGTTTCGCCTCTACTACTTACAATTCTATCTTGTACTTTACATTACGCTCACCTTTCCTTATCAAAGATAGTGCACTTAATGATGTAATTCACAATAAAGTATTAAATGATATTTTTCAATCAAAAATGTATAAAGCCGTCTATCTGACAGTCATATGTATTATACCAGGATACAAACAAGAAATAAATTTGGAGGTATTGGTGCCAGAAGGAACAACCTATATGACCTGCTTTGGGCTTCTGTGTGTCCAAGTGTTTTGTTGGAAGAATTTGCAGCATTTGTCAAGGCACAGCCTGTCATTTCCTGCACTAGGGCCTATTGAATCAGAATCTCTCAGGTAGAAGCCCAGAAATCAACATTTGACAAACCTTCCCAGAAAGTGCTTATGCCCAACAAGGTTAAAGGTCTTTACCTGCTTTGGCACTGAATGCTGCCTCTTTCCCAGTGCCCTAGGATCTTTACTACAGTACCTATGGTAATTGTCTATCTATCTCATCCATGTGAACTTTGATTGGATAGAGATACTAAGAAAAGGACCTAGTGGAAAAACTAAGGAATTTGAGAAGGGGGTACAATAACAACAATAATACTGTATAGGTTGATTATCAGAATTTGATGATATTAGTACAAGATGTAAAATATCCAATTCAAGATTAGTACAGTATGCAAAACATCCAATTCAGCTCTCATCCTTGCCATTCCTTCATACATTCCATAATATACTAGAATATGAGTTCTAAGGATGGTAGATCTGTCCTGTCTTATTCATCCATAGAACTTAGAATAGAGACAAGAACATAGTTGATGTTCGCTTTTTTTTTTTGAATGATTGAATTGATGAACTTCTTCATGTTTATGGCCCCAAAACAGGCTACCAGAAAATTCTAGTCATTCTGGAAAAGACTTTTGGTTGAACAAATGAAAGAATTATCTGATCATGGTGTTTGCTTCTTCTCTGCTTTGTTAATGCTCAAAAATTGAAATATGTAAGTACATGTGCAAAACACATATATTTTAAATATTCATAATGGTTGCTTCTATGAGCTACTCATCAGCCAGTGACTACCACCTTTGGTGTGAATTAAAGTGAAGCAAGAAATGTGGAAACATAGCTCATACATAAACTGAAATTTATGAGCAACAAGAGGTCAGAAAAATTTATTTGAATATTACTTGAGATACAACGGGGTGGCTGGTGTAGTTCCAAAGAATATAAACTGCTCAGGCAAATGACTCTGAAATTTTGCTTCACCATTTACAGTTCCACAGTTTACCCAAGATCAACAGAATGGAGGGAAATTGCTGTGGAGGTGGAAGGCAGGTGGCTTCCCCAGGGGCAGAAGAGGCCTTATTTATTTTTTTGTTTGAGACCAACTGGTATTATTTGTAAAATAAGGCAGCTGGTGGAAAGAAGACTCTAGATACACTGGAAAAACCAACATACACATGCGGAGACTGTGCCTAAATAAACTGGGACTGGAAATAGCACACATGGCAGGGGGTGGAAGGCTGGACATGCACAGCCATGGAGGACCGGGAGGAAATGAAAAGGGATTTAGGAAGGCTGTAAGGGAGGAGATGATGCCTCTATGAGATGAATGGATCATTTAGAAGTCCAGATTGTCCTGGTTGCTCCCATCCTGTTCCATAAACGCACACCACTAAGCACATCTAACAAGGGCTAGTAGATGCCAAAAGTACTACTCAGAGAGCAATGAACAAAGTAACTCAATAAAGAATCTCAGCCAAAGCAGTTAGATCAATTAAAGTAGGCAATGCTACCACACGGTGGATGACAGTTTTCATTTTCTCTTAATTTTTCCAAGACTTAGAAGGCATAGCTGGACAGAGGTATTTAGGAGCCTGTTAGCCTTGAGAACTTGCCCATCGGGCAGCAGAGAGAAGACACAGCCATGGCAACTCTTGATATAGAAGAGTGAACCAGAGGGGTGTCAAGGGCAATGAAGCTTTATGTATAAAACCGTATCATACTTTGAAAACATTTTTGTCTCTGTCTGATTTTATTTCTTCCCTGGAAAACCACTAAGGATTCTGATCTAATCAAAATGATCTCTCTACTATTTTCAGTTTCTTGTGCCTACATTACATAAGGTTTGGTGCATTGTGCTGCTCAAGGTCCTTCTCTCTCTTTATCCCTGCTTTCAAATTGCACTACCACCAACATTTCCCAAAAATTAGCATAAATATCACCTGACTTCAGAGTTTGTGTGACCATGTAACCAATAATATCTACCCTGGTTATCCTTGTGATCCCATGGTTGACTTGGAGCTGCAGTGCGCTGCCTCTAACCTGCATCACAGGACACTACTGAGTAACAAAGCACTCATCCCAGCAAGACATAAAACTTCAAAATATGGTTTCAAGCTGGGCAAAGAGGCACATGCCCATAATTCCAGCACTCACGAAGCTGCAGGAAGATCTCTGTGAGTTTTAGGCCAACCTGGGCTATATAAACTCAGGGAAAGCCTAAACTATAAAGAGGTCCTGTCTCAAAAATCAAAAACAAAAACAAATTGTTTCTTCTGAATACATATCACTTTGTACCATTGAACAATTGAAACATCACAAGTCAAACCATTGTTAGTTTTGGGTCATATGTGTTTTTAATAATAAGAAACCTGAAATTCCATACCTAGTAAAAATATCTTTCGAACACAAAGAACTACATTTTTTTCAGACGTATAGAAGCTGAAGGATTTTACTCCAAAGAGGCATATGTTACATGAAATACAAAAAGAAATTCCTGAAGCAAAGAAAAAGTAGACTTGATGATATAGCTCAGAAAAGCCAATTGTGTGTGGAAAACCAATTGCCAAGGTGAAAATTGCCATAAGAAAAAAAAAGTAGACAAATCCAGGGTTGTACAGAATGCCCGCAGTGCCTAACAATGCTCACAGCTCTCCACCGAGGGCCTGCCCTGTGTGAAATGTTAAGAATTGAATGAGGTAATCTGTGAGCATTATGAGTTATTCCAGAAGCACACCGTTTCTAAGATGATAAGCCAATATCTAGTTATCCATCATAAAGCTAGAAAGTGTGACCCTGTGTGTACTGGAAAACAGCTGCTGCAAAGCATACTGTGACCTACCGTGTTAAGAGATCAACAAGTGCTCACCAAGTCACTATCACTTCTATTGTTAGATGAACTCAATGAGAAATGCCCATCAACTGAGGAATGGATAAAAACAATGTGGTATTTTTATACAATGGAGTATTACTCAGCTATAAAGAAAAATAAACTGGACAGTTTTATAAGTAAATGGATGCAGCTAGAGATTATATTCATAAGTGTAATAAATCAGACACACATGTGTATACATCATATTATTTCCCTAGTGTGAGAATCTGAAAGAGTAAATAAAATCTGAAAGATAACGTAGATATAGTCAACAGGACAGAAACTGAAATATGGAATAAACAATTGGGATGCAAGCAGGGGAGACAGCTCAGTGGTCTAAGCATCTGCCTGGCAAGTGCAATGGCTCGGGTTTGATCCCCAGTACTGCATGTCGTACCAACCCCAGAACCCCACAAGTGCTGTGCCCACCACCAAAACCAGGCATGGTGATGCATGCCTATAACCCAAGCTCTGAGAAGGCTGAGACAAGAGGATCACTACAAGTCTGAACTGCATAGTAAGAGAGCCTGTATCCAATCAATCAATCAATCAATAAATCAATAAATAAATAACAATTGGGGTGAGGGAAAGGAAAAAAGATAAGAAAAAAGAAAGGGGGAAAATCATGTATGTGTATGCACAGGATAGCTAAAATAATTGTACTACTAATTTCTATCAGTTTTTGAAGGTAGAAATTCATGCTTAAAATTTTTACTTTGACCAATTAAACATGCCTGTATCAGTAATCTGAGCAACTACATTGAAGACAGCTATGTATAATATAACAACCACTGTTGAATATATATCATCTTAATTTTTAAATTCTGTATCATTTCTAATGTCTTCTCTAATTTTTCTTTGTTTTTTAAAATAAAAATGAATAAAAACTTCACCAGCTTCCACTAATCCAAAATCTTTGCTTGGGTCCTTTAGGATGCTTAGCTGAGGTTATTGCTAAATAATTTCTAAAATGTCTAATTCCACTTTGTAACTTTGTTCAGTACAGTAGGGCAAGCTTCGCTAAACTTTCTTTTTCTTATTAAGCAGCTTGCAGAGGCATCCTGAGTTACATACTCTGTAGAACTCAAATGAGGTACTAACAAACCTGGAGTGAATAAATGAGACCATCCAGTGTCAGGTGTCAGGGAGACTTGCTCAGGATCATTATGGTAGAGAGAAAGGCCTGGTCTGGGGCCTTGCTTCTTAAGCCCTACCCAAATTCCTATGACTCTAGGATGACCCTTAACTGTGATCATATTTTGCTTTTGTTTTACTTATCACTCTCCTAAAAGTCCAAGGAGAAAAGTAAGAGACTTGCTAGACACTTCATATTTCTTGGATTCCAGTTGTGGCAGGTTGTTTTCCTAGGTGGTTTAGACAGAGGAGGTGAAGTTGAATTGGAAGCATGGAGGAGCAATGAGGAAATTAAAACAAATTTCCTGCCCACATGGAGGCAGCCAAGTAGAGCACCAGGCACTCGGACCCTGCCAGTTGTTCTCAATTACCTTACCTTACAGACAAAGAACCATCCCTAACGATGACTTTGTCCAAGACTTAAAAGATTGTAAGACATTCAACTTGACTCTGGAACTAAACTCCAAATCCAACAGCCTTAGATGCCTTGGAATTCCTCTTATTCCTTCTGTCTTCTAAGGCCACAAAGAAAGTATAAAAACAAAATATAAGAAGTAAAGCCACTCTGTTATGTTGAGCTGTAGGCGACTCAGGTCAACAATTTCTGACATTGCCTGTCAAGCGGAAGACCCAATACTATTATGGGCTTCTGGACTCTTTTAGAATATTTTACTGAGTTTACACACCTATAATATTCAAATAAAGGAACTTAACCAAGAAAAGGTATACAGATGAATGCCCATTTTGTATCTTTGTACTCAAAGTGGTTAGGATAGATATATAGTTACATTCTCTTAATGAATAGAGTGATTTGTTCTAATAGTGTTTGTAAATAGGATATCATGTCTGCATCTTGTACAGCAATTAGCCACTAGCAAGAATGTATGCAGTGTGTGAATTATTGAAACTGTCCTACCAATTTGATTTGAAACTGTCTCATTGCTATTTGTTTGTCAATAAAATTATGAAAAAAAAAAAGATTGGGATAGAGGTAAAAGCTAAAAGGAACCAAGACAGAAGTTTGAGCAAAAAATAATGATTGGGCAAGAATTCTTAAAAGCAAAAGGAAAAGAGAAGCAAAATGTTGTTACTGAAAGACCACTGGGTAAAAAGGAAACACAGATTTATTTGTTGCTTTCGCATCTACTACGCAGTTAACAGCAGGCAAGACACTTGGTCCCTCGGGACCTCAAATTCTTCTGTGACATGAGCATGTCTGATTTGAACTGTAAAGCAGTTCTGATGCTAACATTCTGCTATTCTTGTTGCCCTGTGAGCTGGAGCAATTGAAGGAAAATGAAGAGATGAAAAGAGAAGGATGAATATAGGGAGCAACATGGGCCTTTAGACTAGTTAGAGAATTAAGATTGACAGCAGAAAAAAATATCACCTAGAAAAGTGAGGGCAGAAGAGCATCCAAAGATGAAAATATGTTGTAATCAGATAAATAGATTGTGTTGGTTGAACTTGTGTCTAAAGAAGACCAGCACCAACCTCAAATACCTGCCCAAGGTCATGGCTAAGGTGAGCTTCGGTCTCTAAATGTTAAGTGTGTTTTGAGTGAGCCATGAACTAGGCTTGAGAAGTCTGAATCCATGAATAGACAGAGCTTGCACATAATGTAAATTTGGAATGACAAAGCAGAGTGGAATAGTGGATGGAGTGGGGGAGAAAGAAAGAGAGAATGAATACAAATTGTAGCTGTAGGTGTTGATTGATCATCTATGGGAATGTTGTGTCTCAAAATTCAGAGAACAGGAAGGATGGCGCAGACACACGCTCTCAAGAAGGGTTCAGAGGGCCACCACTGGTCATGGGCGGCCCAGCAGTGACTCCTACCTGCCCCAGGCCTAGCAGGACTGGACATGACTTGCAGCTAGAAGGAGGCTTGGCAAGATTTATGAGATGAGCTAGTGGGATGTTCTTGGCAAGCCCAAACCCTAAATGTGCAATACTTTATCTCCTGCGGGGATGTTTTAAGAAAAGGAAAGGCAGGAAATGTCCACATGAAATAGAACCTTAGCCACTGGTCAAGGAAAGTGGTCTCCCTCTGGAGCTACATCAAAGGAAAAATCCTGTCTGCTTCCTGTGGCCTCTACAGAGGTCTGGGAGTTCAGAAATGTCTAGGTTCCAGGGAGGGAAGGATTCAAACTCACTTCTGGCACTCTTCTAAGATTGTGAGGAGGAGAGAGGGCTGGGCCTGCTGGGAAACTGTGGTGGCCCTCCCAGCTTCCCTGATACTTCACCATGTTGCCAGATGCACAGGCTTTGATGGCACTGAAGCCTAGTAGAGACAATGTAAGAACAATGAACAGAGTCAAGGAACCTAAGTTTGGTCTGCAACTAGACTAATGAAGGCCCTGGAGAAGGTCACTTCCCTCCCCAAAGTCATGTTCTCAGAAAATGAGAGGGTCAAAAAAAAAAGTGTTCTTCACAAAAATCCTCTAGCAACCATGGAAAGGTAGAATGGGTTTTACAATTTCAAAGTGGGTTTTAGAAAAGGTTTTCAAATTTTAGACCAAGAAAAATATACTTAAAATTAGACACCAATCCAAGTCCTACTATGCATTACCTTCTAATTGATCACATTCCTCTGAATAAGATCAGCTGAGCTGCAAGAAGAAACGCTAAGAGGGTAACTGAGGATGTTTGTCTCAGTCTGGATGCCATTTCTTATAATCTATAAGATAAACCACCCTGTTCCTAATTTTCTTGAGGGTGTCACAACCTCATTCCCAGACATTTTGTTTTTGCTTTCTATTCCAACCATGGGAAAGCTCATTGGAAATAATGAGCCTGAGGCAAGAGCTGCTAGAACCCATACAGAAACTTGGAGCAAATTAGAAAGAGGCTCTTCTGCCAGGACAAACATCTTTGGGAGTGCTGTGAAGAACAAATTTCAGTCCCATATTACTGACTTGGCCTGATGCTCCTGTGCAACTTATACAAACTGCACTAATGTAACTGAAGTGGAAGGCTGAGCTTGTGGTAATTGTTCACAATCTGTATATCAGCTATAACAGTAGAGACTCATATCTGAAGAGCCACTGTGAAGGACCACTCTCAAAAACAACTCCTACAGGAGAGGGCAAGAAGCAAGTCCAGGCAGAGGGAGATGGTGAACCACAATGCTGTTGTGCCAAAGGCTGCATCACATGTTGTAGCTGGAACATGCCTTCTGAGTTGTAGAATTTGAGAAGTCTACACACTGGTTGTGGAGATGGGCTAAGTGAACTTTTATGATTTCAAGGTGCCTTAATATCCATTCTTATTACTCGCTGAACTTTCCCACACCGGAAGCTCAGCTTCCCATTTTCAAGTTCTCCACCACCTCCTGGATCTTCAGTGTGATCAGTGTAGATGACTGCCCCCTGTGTCTTCTTCCTAGTGAACACCTCCTCAAGTAGAGACAATCTCCTTGGTTCACCCTACTGGCCTCCATTGACTTTGCAGACGTCCCCCAGTAATCACCTCTCAGTCACAGCATGACTCCTTGGAACTCATGGCTGCTTGATATACATTCACCAGTTAGGCCTTTTTGTGAGCAACCTGCCTGCATAATCCCCTGGATCTTGACAGCTCCCATCTTCCCATTGTCCCAGAGAAGTGTGCTGTCAGTTTTCTCTCTGGAGTGTACAACATATAAATGGCTTCTGTTATTCTGCATGTTATGCTGTGCTGCCTCCTCTATGTCTTACCTGACTACACATCTGAGCCTCACTCTTTTACAGAGCAGGACTCTACTAGTGTATGGCTATCTTGGTAGAAATCAATTGGACTCAGGTCAAATAAGAGCTTCCAGAATGTCTGTCAGAATAAATAAGTTTCCTTTTAGAGGGACACCTAGTCACACTGTGGACACCTGGACATTAGGTCATCAGCCAGGATAAAGAAGTAGCTCACAAAAGACATGTACCACCAGGGACTCCCATGGAGCTGCATCCAGGGAGGGGCATAATCTATAGTCGCTCTTCATAAAGAAACCTCCAGTCCAAATCTGAGGAAAATATATGACCTGCTCTTGGGAAGAAGGCCTGAATTTAGGAGAAAAGGACTGCGAGGAAAAGACAAGTGCTATATGAGTAGTGGGCCGGTGGCACAGGCAGCATCTGAGGGAATCAGAGCTGCCATTGTGCTGGTTCTGAATGGAACAGCACAGAATCCACTCTGTTAGTAACCTCAGGGTTTAACAAATATGTTCCATGCATCTATCTTCCATTTTTCCTCCCACGTCTACTCTCTACCATTCTCCTCCCTGCTTTCTGCTCTTGGAGGCTGAATTGCACAAATTTCATCAGTGGACTTCTGTGCTGCCCAATACCCACTTGGGTTTATCTAATGGAGCTCTGGAAGAAGAACAAAGGAAGAGATGAGAGTGAGGTCAGGGTGTTTTCCTCCCTGATTCCCTCTCTGTGTGGTCAGCTTGGGCTGGATCATCCTCTGAGTGAAGATCAGCAGCTTCCACGCAAAGCTCTTTCTACAGAACACTGGTTCTCTTCTTTCAAGTTCCACTGACTTGTCTCTCTTCCTCCCCTTCAAGCACAGGTTCTGTAGCAGTCCTTTTTCTCCCCATCCCTCCATGTGACTGACACTGCCATACCACCTACTTGGGTTTATGAGTAGATAAGCTCCCAAACTCATGCAATCATAAGAAGGCCTTTTGTGAAGGACTGAATTAGACTCACCAGGGAATACACTGATGCATTTATAACTAACTGTGCTGTTAAGAGTTGAGACCTCACAGAGGTGGATCACTGAAGATGTGACCTGGAAGAGTCCACCTCCATCCCCAGCTCCTCATTTCACTCTTTCTCTGCTTCCAGGACACCACAAAGTTAACAATTATTCCTCTGAAGTGCTTGAGACCACAAAATATTGTTCAATTTCATATAAAGATGAGAGTACTCTGTACAAGAGAGACAGAAAGCTGTTTCTTCTATTTCTATCCTGGGATTGAGTTAGAAAAAAAGGTGAGAGATAATCCACTCTCTGATTCTTGCCTTATTTAGCCTTCTAGAAAACTGAAGTTTCTTTTCTGAATTCCTCTTTCAATTAGAAAGTTAAGCTATTACTGAACCCAGATCTGTCTCAATCAGCTGCTTGACCCTCAACTGGCCACATGACCTTTAGGTCTTTGGTTTCTTCATCTTCATAAAATAATATGGATTAGCTACTTGCATTCAAAGCCCCTTTCCAGTTTGTTTCTATGAGCTCCTTGTTCTCTTTTTTTCTCTTATCTGAAAACAGACAGCAACCATATGCACAAACCCTCACACTATGACTGCTAGTCTCTTGCCTGGGAAAAAGAAGAAGGAACTCAGATGGTACTGTTCACAAAGCTTCATTTGTTAGTTCTACAGGTCCCTTCTAAAGGTCTTGTGTAGCACTACTTTTAGTCAGTGTAGCAGTTAAATTCAAATGAAAAAGTAAAAATACCAGTTGAGTTAGTATTGCTTCCGAAGCCCTTGAATAGGATTTAGAACTTCATTCCTAGAATCTCATTCCCATCCAGGGTGGTGCTCTAGGCTCCTGATCAAAAGCAGATGGGTCTTCACTGCACAAAACATCTTTTGTCATGGTTTTTCTACATTGTCATATGTTATTAGATCACCCAACCCTAGAACCAGCTATGAACCAGTTGTACTCAGATGTTGCCACCAGTAACAGAATTTCATTTGCTAAAGAATCACCACCAATGTTTCTTCCTGACTTTTCCTATTTCTATCTCTAGACTTTGGAGTAGGGATTTAAGACCCTGAATTCTAGTACTAATCCAATCACTAATTTATAGCAAGCAGGTCATTTCCTTTCTCTAGACTTCATTTTATGATTCACTAAAATGAGTAATTTGATGGCATTATTTCCTAGTTCTAACATTTTATGAACCTATAAGAGTGAGAAGGTTTGTGATAGATTGATTTGGATAGATGACACCTTAATATGGATTCCTCCAGCAAACAGAATCTGAGGAGAGACTTAAGTGTTAACAGTTTCTTAGGAAGTACATTTGTAGGGCAGCAAGGGTAAGCGATAAGAGACAAGGAAGAATGAGAAGCAAAAATGATGTCTTATCGAGTGGGCCACAGAATTATACTCTACAAAGAAACCAAATGGGTCACTCAATCATACCTGGACATCTCTGTACATGATGCATAGAAAAACTGACCCTTGGAGAGAAGAAGAAAGCATAAATTTCTCTTCAGGCACCCTCACAGTTCAAATTTACTCACTGGGAGGTTAGCTCTCCTGATTTTCTGCTTCTATCATCTGAACTTGAAAGGTCACTGGGAATGCAAAATCCTTCCACTAGAAATGTGGTGGTGTGTCCAAATTGGAAAAGGTGAGGAGAGGAAGCAGGAGAATTCAGCAATCCATGAATCTGCCTGCTACAAATTGTGTTAGGGGGCAAAGGGGGGCAATTAAGTGTTTGAGAGACAATTAAGATGAGCAAAGCCCCTGAAACAAATATGGCACAGATGGGCACAACTGGCAAGATGGAAAGGTCTACCACAGGGGAGGACAAGCACCTGCTCTCAATAACTATTTCCCAAGAAACTGGATAGAAATAAGACAACTATTCCCTTCCTTGAGGAATACACACAGAATTGGGCAGATCTTTAAAAAAAAAAAGGCAATTGCAGCAAAGTAACCATTTCATATATGGGTGTGGATTATGCTTATCTTCATCATTTTACTTAATAAAATGAATCCCAGACTTAAGTACAGGAGTACACAGGAAGGTCTGTGGCAGGACAAGACCTACAAAACCCAGGCTGTTAGTTTCCCATTCCATGCTTAATTTACTGCCCCTCTCTACAGGCACAGAAGTGCTTTGGAGCTTGCTATGTCCTGAAACAAGAGTACATTAAAGAGGTCCAGCAGTATCAGAGCTTGGCCCAAGCTCATTGCTTAGCTGCATAAATTCCCCTGCAGATCAGAATGACATGCCTTTGACAAGGGCGGAGGTGGAAAGGGTACAGGGAAAGTCAGGGAACTCTTTGTGAAGACAACCTATTTGCTAAAAGGAGCCAGGAGGGATCAGTTTAATTGAAGTTAAAGATATTTTAAGGAAGGTAAGAGCCTAGCTGGGGGTTCAGCCAAGAGGTTTTATTCTGCCTTTGAAAATGAGAAGAGTTGAACAGGATCTGTATGGATAAGCTGATAAAACGCTCTTTGAAGTGGACAGAGATCTTTTTATAGCCTCAGAATAACAGCCCCGGGTGAGGAAAGAGAGCTGTTCTCATTTACAAGTGTGGAGGGTGGTGCGCTGTCCCCTCCCAGTGGGTTTCTTCTGGTTCAGCCATGAAGAAAGATTGGCCTAGTGTCCTTGTCTATTTGAGAGAAGATAGCTCTGGCAGGCTTTCACACAGAAAGTGCAGACAAATGACCCAGGGGAAGGCCCTAGAATGCTGGTTAATAGACATTCAAAAGAAAGAAAGAAAGAAAGAAAGAAAGAAAGA
>NW_004524711.1:6161391-6187242 GCF_000260255.1 Octodon degus | reverse complement strand
AAAGAAAGAAAGAAAGAAAGAAAGAAAGAAAGAAAGAAAGAAAGAAAGAAAGAAAGAAAGAAAGAGAAAAAATATAAGAAAGAAAGAAAAAGAAAGGCACAGGACACAGACTCACAGCGCCCACACACCAGCCCTGACTCAGACACCATCAGGCAAACTAGATGGATCACAGACTAATATTTTAAAAGAATAAAGGAAAGTTCTCTGTGACTTATCAAGAAATAACAGCAATGAAAATTAATCTTAGCTATAGCTTATTATGTGTCACATGCCATCCATGTGTACTGGTCACCTTTCCTGTTGTTGGGACAAAAATGTCTTACATGCACAACTTACAGGAGAAAATAGTTTATTTTGGAGCATAGTCTCAGAGCTTCTGGTGCATGGTCCATTGGGTGGAATGCTGTGGGTCTGGCACGAGGCTGGAAGATCATGGTAGAAGGATGTGATGGGACAAAGCTGCTTGCTTCATGGCGACCAGGAAGCAGAACACTGGAGAAAGCACTAGCAAGAAACACGCCCTGGAAAGGCCCATGCCCAGTGGCCCATGTCCTTGGCTCCAGGCACCACATTCCTACCAGCCCATCCACAGTGGGCATCATAATTCACTGATGAGTTCAGAACTTTCATGGTCCAATCACTTCTCCATGAATCTCTCAATCAAGCCAAGTTGAAAATTGAAATTTACTGCTACACATGCACTATCTCATTTATTTCTCTTAACAGCTATAAAAGCAGATTCCATTTTTTTTCCATTTTCCATTTCACAAAATTGAGATTTATTTATATATGAAGAAGTTTAAGCCACTTGTTTAAGCACAGGACTTCCCAGACAAGGCTTACACACCTTCACTCCCTTATTACCAGTTCTTAAAGACTGAACAGTGTGGTCTCATCTCCCACTCACAAGTAGCTCAGCATCTCTTTCAGATATGGAAAGATTTGACCAAAGATGTAGGAATGAACTTTTCAGACTATTGGATGCTATATATCTGTACATAGAAAAGGAAAAAGGAGAGGGAAGGGGAGGGGAGAGAAACGAAAGAGGAGGGGAGGGAAGGGGAGCAGAAGGGAGGGGAGAAGAGAAAAGAGAGAAGACTTTAAATGGAGCCACAGTGGTGCATATGTCCTCAAGAACAAGAATCCTCAGTGGTGGTATAAATGAAGAACTGCTTTTTCAGGATCATGGGCTGCATAACCCCAACCCCGTCCCAGGTTTCCACAAATACATCAAATTCTTCATATCTGAAGGTATGAAATGGAAGGAATAAAGAAGTCAGAAGAGTTTGGGTTTATTCTTAATTCCACCTGAATTATACTGTGTGACCTTTGGAAGGCAAACTGCCCACCTTCCAGACCTCAGTTTTCTCAGCTGGAAGACCAGAAGACAAGACGTTGCTGATTTCCAAGATGCCTTCTGTTATGAGGCATCAGTAAGCCACATTTCCCTCCTAACATCCTTGCAATGACATAAAATCAAATGAAATAGTGATTGTTGTGGTTTAGACCCCCCAAAGCCTCATGTGTTTGGAGGGTGGATAGGTCGTGCAAATGCTGTATTCATCAGTCAATTCATCTATGGATGGGTTCAGTGGCTACTTGTGGTATTGAAGGAAGCATCAGGACAGAAAAGGCAAACTCCTGGGGTCAGACACGGAAGGGTCTTCCTCCCTCCCTCACTCTCTTTTTGCTGAGCGCTATGAAGTTTCTCTTCCACCAGGCCCTTTCACCTGCTGTCTTCGCACTTGAGCCTTCCTAACACACAATGAAACTTTGGAAACCTTGAGCCAAAATGAAACTCTCCTCTTCTAAGTTGTAGGTGTCACGTATGGTGTCCCAGAAGTAAGAAAACGACCACATCTCTGGCTTTCCGGATGAGAAAATCTCTCCCATTCTCTTCGCAGATAGATGCTTGACTCACAAGGCCTACCCAGGTTTCCTCCTGTCTGCTAGATACATAAGAGCTCAAAACCCATTAATTCCCAAGCTTCTACCTGCATGGCCCCTGTTCTCACTTCTTCCCCATCATTAAAAGCCTAGCACACTGTACTTATAAATATGTGCGAGTGTTCATGTTGAGGAAAAAAATTTGATTGTCTAAGGAGATGTTCAAGTACTCTAATATGATCATAACACAATGCATACATGTGTTGAATTATCACACTATATAATATATATTTAAAACAATATTAATAAAAAAGAAAGAAAAGCATTTGAGGGAAAAGCCTTGCTAATGGAGTTTCGGGACATATTAGAGTGGTAAAATTTTTAGATTTTTTTTAAATTTCTGGGCATAGGGCATGTGTTAATTGGCCTGGTTCTAGCTATGAAATAAATTGCTATCATCATTTTATTCTCAGAAGGAGACAACCCCAGGTTAATATTTCAAAGAAGAATGAGTCATTGGAGAAATGTAAAAGTACCTGCTAATTATTTCTTTAAAGAAAACCCTAACTGTGCAAGAAGAGAGGACTCCACAGCCCATTAAGATGAAACACAGAGTTATCTGGGCTGCTCCGAAGGCCCAGCAACAAGAGAGCCCTTGTCTGCTGATATATATCCTCACAGTGGCTCCAACTGGCCACAGTTCCCTGAAAGAGGGGTTGGCTCCGTTCTCCCTTTCTTTCCACCTTGACATGACACAAGGAGGCCCTGAGAAGATGGAATGGGGTCAGGAAGGGCTGTCCCCTAAGCTGTCTGTGGAGTCTGTGTACAAAGAGGGACTGTGAGCCCACAGCTGCCTAAACTGGAACTCTCTGGCTGTCTTCTCTGGTCCCTCCCAAACATGTGTGGGTTTTATTCTAATAAAGTCCTGTGAAGAATCCCAATGCTTAAAAATGAACATCAATTCTATGTTCAGTCCAGAGTTTGGTTTGATTTGGTTTTCTGTGGCTGTAATCCAAGATAGATAGATAGATAGATAGATAGATAGATAGATAGATAGATAGATAGATAGATAGAGATACCCATAGATATCAAATTATATAAGACAGTAGGAATTCAACAATCATTGTTATATATGACATATTGTTGTCTTCAAATTAGTTGTTCAGATTACCAGGTATAAGCATGCAAAAATTGATCAAAAAAAAAGAAAGAAAACAAAAATTTTAAGAATTCACTGCTTCCTTTCAGTAGACCAGTAGAAATCAGCATTACAGTTACCCAAGCTGCCCTGCATATATACATATATATTTTCCCATCCTTTTTCTTCCTTTTCTCCTGTCCCTCATCCCAGTTGTTCCTTTCCTTTAAGTAGTTTCTTTCCCTTCCACAGAATCTATTGTACCTTTCAGATTTTTTGTACTCTCTCAGGTTCCTACAATAGAGAGAAAATATGATGTTTACACATGCAGGTCTCACTTATTTACCTTATGAGTATGAGCTCTAGTTGCATTTATTTTCCCATGAAAACCTCAAGTTTATCTTTTTATAGCTGAATAATACTCCATCATATAAAAATAGCACATCTTTTTATCTCTTCCTCAGTTGATGGGCATTTGGGTTGTTTCCAAGATTTAGCTATGACAAATTGTGCTGCTATGAATATGGGTGCACATATATCACTGTGATATTTTTCAGTTCTTCTGGAAAAATTCCCAGGAGGGGAATAGCTGGGATGAATGGGACCTCTAATCCTAGTTTTCTGAGAAATCTCCACACTGATTTCCATAGTGATTATACCAGTTTATACTCTCATTAACAGTAGAGAAGGGCTCTTTTCCCCCACAGCGGCTCCAGCATTTGTTCATGGTTGACTTCTTGAGGATAGCCATTCTTTCTGTTAACCCAGGGCCTTTGCACTGAACTAGATCCTCAACCCCTTCTTCACTTTTTAAGGTCTAGCTAAGTTGCCTAGGTAAGCTCAAACCTGTGATACTCCTGCCTCAGCCTCCCAAAGGGCTGGGATTATAGACATATGCAATCACATCCACCTCAATCTAGGGTTTTTAGCATCTACTCAGCATGTAGTTTGCCTGTAGGAACAATGAGGTTAATTTGATGTTCATAAAAGTTTGAACCCATCACCTGGATCTCAGGGGTCGTAGAGTACAGTCATGTTAATGAAAAAATCACACTTTAAAGAAAAGCTGAAGCCCCTTTGAGGTAGTGTTTACTGGAACTTTGAGTAGAGCAAATAGAATTCACAGGTTTAAGAACTTACATTGGGGCCAGGGAGATGGCTCAGTAGAATAAGCGGTTGGTTCCCTGGCAAGCACAAGGGCCTGAGTTCAATCCCAGTTCTGCAAAAAGAAAAGAAAAGAACTTACATTAGTATTGTAGACTGAGCTCTATGTTGAAGTCCTCACTTCCACTAACTTATAACCTGTAAGCCAGGAAAATAGCTCAGCAACATAAGAGCCTGGCTTGTAAGCACAAGATCCCCAGTACTACAAAATAACAAAGGAAGAGAGAACAAGAGTGAGAGCGAGAAAGCAAGAGAGCGAGAGAGCGAGAGTGAGAGCGAGAGCGAGAGAGAGAGAGAGAGAGAGAGAGAGAGAGAGGCAAGTGGGCTGGCGAGATAGCTCAGCAGCTTCAGCACCTGCCTGGCAAGCAAAGGTCTTGAGTGTGATCCCTGATACAAAAAGAAAAAAAAGAAAATCCTTTGTCTTAACCTGACCAAACCAAGAGATGATTAGATTAAAATGAGATCTTTGGTTTTGTCTTTCATCCAACCTGACCAGTGTCGTAATAATAAGAGGAAATCTAGACATACAAAGAAGCACTAGAGATGGACATCCACAGAAGAAAAACCATGTGGGATCATAAAAGGATGGCCGCCAGCAGGTCAAGGAGAGAGCTCTTGGAAGCAACCACCCTTGCTAATCAAAAGCATGACCATGGGAAAATGAATTTTTATCATTTAAGCCACTCAGTCTATAACATTCTCTTATGGCACCTGAGCAGACTAACACTATTATATGAATTAATGAAACCAGCAGAGAAAGAGATCCCAAGTGTCCCCTCCTCCTTTGCCACTCTACTGAATGTAGCATCCCTGCAATACTTGAGGATCCAAATCTATAACTTTTGTCCTCTTGCTTGTTTATAGGAAACTTCAAGTAACCAAGTGGAATACTGAGATGTTAGCTCACATCTGGCCTTGCATCTTTGCAAAAAGAAACCTTAACTTTTCCTTTTGTCTCCAGGGAAGGGTAGCAAGGGCTTTGTAAGTTTAGGTTGGGGTTAAAGGTTGGTTGGTGGATGTTTGTGTATGTCATGTTGAAGAAAAATGAAAACTAAATGAAGGGAGAAATAGGAAATGGCAGAGCAAGAGGAAAAGTGAATAGATGGGATTAAACATGGCATGAAAGAGAAATGGGGAAACAGGAAGAATAGGAGGAGGGAAAAGAAGAATCCAGTGGGTTTTTTTGTTTGTTTGGTTTGTTTAGTGTTTTTTAATGATTTTTTTAAAAATTATTTTTAAAGAATACAATATAGTAAAAAATAAAGTAAGCATTAGAAATGATACAACATTTCATTAAACAAAGTAATAAGAATTCAGAATAGTTAGGATAGTAGCACAGCTACTTTGGCTTAATTCAATGAGAAGAAAGATTTGTACTAATAGTGTTTGGACAGGACATCCTGTCTGCTTCTTGTACTATGGATAACCACTAAGAAGATAACAAAGTACAATATTTAATTATTGAAACTGTCCTATTAATCAATTTTGAAACTGTCTCATTAGTATTTGTTTCTCAATAAAATAAAAAAATCAAAACTGGCTGCTGTAATGCATGATGTTATCTTCAAACTGGTTGTTTAGGTTACCTGCAAAGTTGATCAAAAGAACAACAAAAAAGTTATAAGAAATTAAAAAGAAAAGAATTAAGCATTAACTTCTTTCAAAAGACCTGCAGAAATCAGCAGTATAATTATCCAAATTGTCCTGCATACATACATAAATATATCTTCTTCCCTTCTTTCTTTTGTCCTTTTCCTCATCCTAGTTGTTCCTTCCCATTGAACGAATTCTTTCCCTTCCACAGTATCTATTGTACCCATCATATTTTATTTACTCTTTCAGGTTTTCACATCAGGGTTTTTAGAACAACCCTAATACAAGTTTTGTTTTTGAAGGTCTGAGTTAACCAAAATATTTCTAGACAGTTTGTTCAAGAGAAGTTGAGGGTTGCTGTCCAAGCAAAAGAGGACAGTGGCCTGGTGACACAAAAGAAATGGTAGGTGAGCTTTCCCATCACTGGGGAGAGAGATAATGATATGTTCCAGGAAAGTATGATGCCCTGGCTTCCCTCAAGTGCTGCTTTCCCAGTGAACTCAAACAGGACTCCTGTATGTTTAACCAGGACTAGTGTTAGACAGTGAGGCTCTGGGAGCTGGGACAGGGTCCTACAGCTAACTTTGGTAGCTGGAAAATTGCACTGCATTTGATACAGGCCTATCTGGTAGCCATTTTCAGAATCCTGGAAAGACTCCTGGCCAGGGGACTTTCCCGTATGTCTTAGCACAACCTAAAAGAAAATGCCTCCTTTTAAAAGGTATGCAAAAACAATAGACTTTTAATCCTCCTTGGGAGCTGAAATTTTGAATGGAGTTTTTTTTAGCACAAAAGAGTTGCATTATTTTAATAACCTCAGAACAATAGTAAAGGCAATTCCCATCCCATACTGCAAGTCTTACTGAGCAATCCACACCTGTTGGGTCATCTGCTTCACTTCAGTCTGCCTCTTTTTCTTTGGATTCAATTCCCTCCACCCCTTCTCTTCTAGGCCCACCTTTCAGTGAAATATTTTTCTTTCTGACAAAGGACACAGCTGGAAGAAGAGAGGGCTCCTTAGTGGTGCTCACATCCATGCTAAGTACTACTTAGGTGAGTAGATTATTTTGAAAGAGAACTTGCCCTCTAACAGATACCTCATCCTCATTTTTGTCATAAGTATCTGCTCAGCTCATTGATAAGCTTGCTCAGGTTCTTCCACCATTTTTCTTTCTATGATGATCCAAGTCATTTTCCAAAGAGCAGAGGCTGTGCTTTCTCCTGGATCTGCTGTTGGAAGGTTGGAAAGTCAAGAGTGACTTATCCCCAGAAACTTGCAGGATAAGTGATGGAACCCAGAAGAGGAGCATCTTCCTTCTATTTTCTTCTTTCTTCCCTTCTTCTCTACATAAGAACACAGGTTGTGAGTAGGCGAACGACAGGTCTCAGAATTACCAATAAGAGAAAATAGTTTCAATTTTCTGCTAAGGACTCAAATGTCAATAGCTTATGTTCCTTTTATGCTCACTTCCTTCTCTGACTATGTGCCTGAGGAGAAAGCACAGACCATACTCAGAATTCTCAAGAGTCTGCTCTGCTAAATTATTGGATATGTGGCCTGTGCTCCAGTGTGGTCTGAATTTGTTCACCTGTAAGGGGAAGAAACAGGACCTAAGCTACCCATATATCAGCTAAGTGTTCTGTGATTTGAATCCTCACCCACATGCACAGAGATAAGGACACACCATATGAACACAGCCAGGAGCAGGCCCTGGGGGGTGGTAGGGGAGATGCCAAAGGAAAAGAGAGATGCTCAGCTGAGCAGCAAACAGAGACCTTCAATTCATCAGGATAATGGTGAAATACATTCCACAGAGCTGAGGAAATCCTGGGATATGACATGGTTCTTTCACCTGGAGGCTCAGAGCAATAAGGAAGGCATGGGAAGACAGAGAGCCACCATTCAGGTGTGGCTTCCAAATATGATGCTCTCTATAGGAGCTGAGAACAAATGGGAGCAGGAAATGCTTATCCTTAGGGCCTCTGACAGGAGGACAGGCTGCCCAGAATTCCCCTATTGGGAGAGGGAACCAATGTAGGATACAGCAGGAGAACAAGACTAACCTCTGGAATAAATTTTGGGATGCTAGAAGCTGAAATCCATGCTAACTCCTAGTAAAGCCTCAGCATAATAAAAATCCAAGCAACTGGGCCTCCACTAACAATCTATGTGTGTGTGTGTGTGTGTGTGTGTGTGTGTGTGTGTGTCTGTCTGTCTGTCTGTCTGTCTGTCTGTCTGTCTGTCTCTGTGTCTCTGTCTCTGTCTCTGTCTCTGTCTCTCTCTCTGTTACACACACAACACACACACACACACACACACACACACACCACAAACTCTAAATTGTTCAACCCTCTTCTCTTTGCAAACTCAGCTGTGGAATCTTGGAGAAAACAAGAAAACAGATGTGGCATCCAGGCTAACTTTCTCATCAATAAATGATTCCACGTGGTGAGAGAAATGTCAAGAAGAAAGATTTTATGGAAATAGAAGAGAGGGAAACGGAGATGGAGAGCTTTTCCTGTTATCAAAGAGGACAGTCAGCCAATTGAAGACAGAGCTGTGGGCCAGAAGTGGAGGTCATGTCTGACCTTGCAAAGGTAAATGTAGGTATTAGTCAGCTTCCTCATCACTGGGACATAGCATCTGATACCCACAACTCAAAGGAAGAAAAGCTTAGCTTAGATCCCAGTCTCAGAGATTTCCGTCCAGGGCCAGCAGGCTCCAAAGCAGAAATATCACAATTAAAGAGAATGGTGGCACAAAGCTGCCCAAGATATGACATCCAGTAATCAAAGCATAGGGAAAAAGCTCCAGAGAGCAGAGGGTTAGAAACAGATATAGACTCCCAGGTCTGAACTTTGTGATCTACACAGATACACTGGAAAAAAAAAATGTGCTTTCCTAATCCCCTAAGTGATTCCCATGCCAATCAAGTTGACAATGAAACTTAACTTCTACAATAGCCTATGTCATGGCCAAGAGACCACAGCCCTGCACAGAGGGACTGAGGAGCCCAAGTCATGTTCAGCCATTGTGGCTGCCTCACTTCAACTTTAAATCTTTGCCATTTTCTTCTATAAAATGGAAATAAGAATTCTTTGGCCCAGATCACCTCAGTGGAGATAAGAAGCAAAAATGAGGGGCCGGGGAGATGGCTCAGTGGAATAAGCACTTCCTTGGCAAGCTTAAGTGTCTGAGTTCAATCCCCGGTTCTGCCAAAAATTTTAAAAACTAAATAAAATAAATAAATTTTCCTTTAAAAAAAGGAGCAAAAATGAATAGATTTTGAGAAGGGGACCAAGAGATGGAGAAAGGGGAAGGGAAGAGGAAGCAAAACTGATTAAGTTGTTTTATGTACATGTACAGACTCTCCATGATAAATGGTATCATTAGACACTGTAAACATGTACTAATAAAATTTTTTAAAGTAATGGATAATGTTTCATGGACCTGGGAAAGCAGGGATTATAATGTTTCAACCAGAATCAGAAGCATGGGAGTTCTCTGTTCTCGAATTGAGCCATGGGTGCAGAGATAAGAGCAAGAAAAGTGGGCCCTGGAGGAGCAATGTTTCAGAAGTGGACAGAGGAGCAGGTGCAAGAAATGAAGACTGAAAAGGAAATACAGAGAAATAAATGGTACCAAAAGCTGGAGGAAACTTATATGAGAAAGTAACTATGTGTGTCAAGCAGATTTCTTAAGAAAGTGGATTTTGTTTTGTTTCGTTTACCTTTAACATATTTCCAAAGCACAGTGAGGGTCAGACAGAGCAGAGAAAATATCCATTGGAGGAGGTAAAACGTATGATTATCAAAAATATTTTTTTAGTTTTTTTGGATTTATTTTAAGCCTGAAGAGAATCATGGGATACATTAATTCCTCTCTAGTGATTTTCTGATGATGCTAGGCATCTTACACAACTTGTCTGTACCACCTGGCAAACAAAATTTATTCAAGCCCTTAGTGGCTTGGGTTCAGAGGTGTGGGATGTGGATCCATTTAGTCCTGGGAAACTGACTCCAGAGGGAAAAATAAGCATGACATGAAGTAACAAATACCACAATGAAGTGGAGTCAGAATCCCTTGCTCTTCCTCCTCCTCCTCCTCCTCCTCCTCCTCTTCCTCTTCCTCCTGTCCTCCTCCTTCAGCCAGGGTTGCCATAGATCCATATGAGGATACAAGTGTTCTTTTCAAAAGAATCAAACTTGCTACTTTAAAATCTTTAAGTCCAAGGACATCCAACAAATTCACTTCAGCAGCAAACATTTATGGTAAAGTTTCTTTGAGAAAACCATTGTTTTGCACTCTGGAAGAGATGATGTAAGGTAGGGACTCAAGTCCTGCTCTCACCTGGAGGGGCTGATGGCCTCTTCTATGTTCACCATGAGCCAGAGTGTACTAACACCACAAAAATATTCAAAATACAGAAGGAGTCCAGTTGAAAGAATCATTTATTCTACACCTAAAGGATGACACAAGGCTTTATACAGGAGATTCCACCTTACAGTGTCCTGATAGGGAGGATTTGACATTGAGGAAGGTAATAGGGGTTCTAAGTTGAGTGAGCCACATGGGCAAAGGTTTGGCAGTAGGAAAATGACATTCTGTTCAAGAAACAAGTCAATTATTTGGGAGTTCTGTCTATGTTCAACGTGGTTAAGAAGTGTTTTTAAGCAAAGGAGTGGTCAGTTTGGTTTTGGTGTTCACATACAGCTTTTTGACTAGGAAATGAAGGGAAGATAGAAAGGTCAAGGAACTGAGGGAGGAAATGTCTTGGAAAACTACTATCAGAATCCGGAAGAGAAATTACTAGAGTTCTAAAGAGTAAAGAAGCATTGCAGTTGAAAAGACCAAAAGATACAAGGCAAACACCACATGCTGTCACTCGCAGGTGGGATCTGGAAATGTTGACCTCACCATGGTAGAGAGGAGACCAGTGGTTAGCAGAGCCCATGGATGTCATGAGGTAGAGGACAGAGAGGTGGGTCAGTGAGTACAACGTTGCAGTTAGGTGAGAGTGATGCTTCCCGAGGTTCTATCGCACTGGTTAACATCTTGTATTGTGTATTTCCAAGCAACTAGATGAGATTTTGAATGTGTCCACTACAAAGAAGTAATAAATGTTTATGGTGACTTGACCATTCCACCACATATACAGGAATCAAAACATCATTTTACTCCACAAATATACACAATTGGTATGTGAAATCTAAAAAAATTTTAAGATAGTTTTAGATTTTTCCAGAATGTGCCAAAAAAGAACATGAAAGCAAAATGTTGGAAGTGGTAAGTGAAAATAAAATGAACATCCTTCTTGGCCATCTTGCTCTTTGGCAAGTAAGAATACACAGATTTGCTTTTGCTCACACACCTGTGAAGTATCAGCTGTCTAGATCATAGTCTCTCCTTCACCTACACTACACTCAAAAGCACAAAGCAATGAGTTCACACCAGCAAAAATTAAGCCCTCATTTCTTATTTGGATTGTATAGCTGAAGTAATGAGGAAGGACATGAAGTTACCCAGGTATTTGCTGGGTATCTACAAGGCTTTCCTTATAGACATACATTCTCAGCACCACAGAAAGAATTATCCCAACTATAAGGATTCCCAGGCTGTAGTAACTACATCCCTTTCTGGGTGACTCAACCATGAGATAGGGTCTAGCCAAGCCTCTAATTACATAGGCAGGGTCAAGCTTTGGAATGAAAGTCCTGCCCCTTTCAAGCAGGCTGCTACCCTCCAAAGTGTTAGAAAAGACAGCCTCAGGCCACAGACTGAGGATCCATGGTGCCACCTCCTTCAACTGTCCTTGGTCCAAAGCAAGCCTACTCTACAGACTGGCAAATCTAATAAAGGACTTTAATGGAGCTTTTATTATGGGCTGAGAAGGTGATGCTTGGTTCTCCAATTGGCAGGCTGCTCTGGGAAGCAAGCAGCTTTCTTTCATGTGGCACCGTCAACATGCTTAGATCATACCGAAGATAGAGGAGGCAGAGCTCTGAATATTTTGTAACTCAGCAGAGCCTTTGAGGGAGGTGTCCAGGCAGCTCAGGGCTGGAGCTGCTGGGCCAGACCTGTTAAAGGGCAGGGTCAGTGATGAGGAGCAAGTGCTGGTACAGGTCCCCAGACCAGCTTATGCAAAACGTCACCCCTCTGGTCATCAGCCAAACAGAACAACCAGCACTACTAGCATTTCCCAGAGGGCCCCTGCCTGAAGCTACATGTGCAGCTGGAGACTCCAGATCCCAGCATCTTCCAGTTGTGGTTTTAATATTCTTAAAAAAAATCCATTCATACAGTTAAGGTTTCTTAATCACCTGAGACATTTGTTAAAAATACAGTTTCTTGTTTCATACTAAAAACACCTGATGTTGATAATCAGCCTAGATTGGAAATTAGTTTATTGAGATAACTGAAGGAAGGCAAAATAATCTTCTTTATTATGGCACAATATATATAATGTAATATTTAATATATTAACTAGTTTAAAGGAAACAATTAACTGGCATTAAGTATATTCACATTGAAACAATATTATTAGCAGAGGCAGAAGGCAGGAAGTGTAGCTCAATGACTGAGCTCTTTCCAGGCACATATGAGGCCCTTGACTCAATACCCAATACTGCAAAATCAAAAGAAGCCACTAGATGTTGAGTACTGGGTAAAGTAACACCTGTGGGAGAAACTTTTGGCATTAAAATACATACAATGGAAATATTCATAAGCACGCTACTGTACTTTAATTGGTGAAGTTGTTTTTCATGGCAGTGTGAGTTAACAATTCTGAAACTCTGTGTACCAGGATTGAGTAAATAAGTAGATAGACAGTTGGTGGTGGAGCCAGGTTTTTCACTATTACAGATAAGGAAAGGGGTAAAATTAGAATGAACCATCTGGTACTAGATTACAGAGTTAGGAATATCACCAGAAACACATGCTCTATGTAAGACAGCTAGTAAAGGTAGTGGCTATGCAGGAACATAATTGTAGTCATGTCAATATAGGCAGGTTGGCGTAAGCAGCTATGCTCTGAGCCTCTGAGATGACCTAAAAGAAATGATTCTGGGGGGCTGGAGAGATGGCTCAGTGGTCTAAAGCACCTACTTGAAACAAGCTTGGCAAAGCACAGGGACCTCGGTTCGATCCTCCAGCACCACATGCCAGCCAGCCCCGCCCCCTGGTGGGCTGAGCTGGCCACACACACACAATAAATAAATGTAATAAATAAAAATAAATAAATATTAAAAAAAAATTCAATCCCCTGTAACAGCAACAAAAAATTTTAAAAAAAAAATTAAAAAAAAAAAGAAAAAAGAAATGATTCTGTAGTACCAGCATGCACTTCCTGCACCCAGATCTTGGTTTCTAATAGTGTTATCCAACAAAAAGAACCAAAGCTCCTTGAAGAAACAGTTGAGTCTAAGGCTACAGAAAAGAAAATACAAAATGAGCCTAAAACATGGTATAGTACCAGAAAGCAAAAAACCTTCTCAAAAATGAAACTCAAAACCATTTAAGTAGGCATAAAAGTCATGGGTGTCAACAGAAGTAACTCCCAATGGCCACAACTGGAATAATTAGAGCAAAACAATAAATAATGTCACATTGGTTAAATAATTCAAAACAGAAAACAAATATCCATGCATTTATACTGACTCAAGTGAAAAAATGATTAAATAAATGAATGAATGAATGAATGAATGAAAGAGAACAGTAAAATCTCCCATAAAGAATACCAAAAAATTATGTAGAAACTCCCCTCTCAAAAAGTAAACTATAACTCCCCACCCTTAAGTGTGGGTGATGCTTAATGACTTACAAAGATTACAATAAGGAGGTGGGGGACAAAGCAGTAACTACAAAACAAGAACTTTGCAAACTCTACCTTAGCTAGTGAGCAGGGTCAACACTACCATTGATGTCATGTGAAAAGCATACACACACACACACACACACACACACACACACACACACACTTAACACAGTATATTGAGTCCTACACTACTGAATATTTTCAAGGTCATCACATCAAGAAAAGTCTCAAAAACTTTCACATTTAAGATGAACCTAAGGAGACATGACTACACATAATTCTCTAGAGGGATTCTAGAAGAGAAGAGATATATTAGAAAATAACCTGCCTGGCAAGTGCAAGGACCTGGGTTTGATCTTCGGTACCACATACCATGCTGGCCCTGGCACCCTGGGCATACCATGCCAGCCACAGAAACCAGGCATGGTGGCTAATGCCTGCAATCCCAGCACTGGGGAGGCTACGACAGAAGGATCACTATGAGTCCAAGCTGTACAGTGAGACCCAGTACCAAATAAAGGTTCTTTAAAAAATTTTAAAAAGAAAAGATAACTAGTAGAGTCTAGTTATCTAGAGTGGAGTTTAATTAGCATTACCATGCCAGAATGGATTCATGAACTGTAAATCACAATAATGTGTGGTGGCAACAACAGAGAAAACTCTGTGGGGTATTAAGAACTCTGAATACTATCTCTGTTGTAGCCTGTGTATGTATGATCCTACCCAAATAAAATTTTTGTTTTAAATTACATTTATATGCATCAGTTATTTGACCTTATTCCTTCAATTATCTAAGATCAGACAGAGACCAATCCTGGTCTCAAGAAGTATGCTCTGTTAAGAAGCAAGATATCCTAAAATAGTAGCATAAAAAGTAAAGGAAGACGAATAAATTGGAGACAGGCCAAGTGCTGTGTTAGTGCAAGACAAGGTTCACATTCTACTCAGAAAGAAGGACCATGTACCCTCCCTCCATGTAGCCCAGTTTCCTAACCATACCCCAACTCTATAAGTCAAAGACTTTCCTTACCATTTCTCCTCCCCTATTAGATGGAAGGAACAAGAAAATATATCTCATAAAGCTGTTGAGGAGATTAAGTGAAATAGCACAAGTGAAATGTTTAAAACATGTCCAGCATAGACTGTGCACTCAATAAAATTAGCCATTAACATTTTCAGGCAGCAGAAGTGATGAGGCACATAGAGACATTTGCCTCACTGCAGAATGAAAGCTAGTGGATTTGCCTCATGACTACAAACCATTTCCCTAACTCTGTAAACAGTGGGAAGAGACTGGAAGAGAAAATGTGATGTGGAAATAACCTCACTTGGCAACAGTGGACCATGCAGCAAGAACAGGTATTCACAGCATACTGCACGACTATCACCTCTCACCAAAATAAAAATCAAGACATGATGTATGGCAAAATACCTGTTTTAAAACTTCTACTCTTATCAAGTATATAGTTAGTCCTTTCTGTTTAATAACAACAGTACAAAAAAGCTGCACTTTCTTGATAATTTAAAATCATTCAGAAGGAAATACTGAAAATCAGGTTTATTATAAAAAATTCAACATGCATTTACTTTATACAATAAATACACTACCATAGCATGTACCATCACTATACCTTGTCACATTATTGAAGAAAATACTGTTCTTTGTAAGTAGATCAAAGTCTCTCAGTTTGGCTCCCAAATGACAGGACTGTCCTTTGGCTGCCAGTTTTAGCTAAAAATCCACAGTCTCCTATTATCCATTCCTACCCATTCCCACTCACATGGCCTTGGGAACACCAAAAACAAACAAACATACAAACAACCCAAAGCTTTATTTGAAGGGTCACTCATTCTTCAATGTGTAGTTGGATTTTCTCCCTGTCAAAAGCTGACATGAGGGAGCCCAGGTCGCCGGGCCATATTTGACAATACCTCCTACCTCTGGTAGTTTATCACCTGGCCAGGCAGTAACTTACTATTAATTAGGCTACATTCTACCAATGCCACTGAAAGTCTCCAGCTTTGTAACACCTCGTTCATTTCTTTAAAAGACAGATTTTTCAAGTATACAGTCTGTCCCTTCTGTACTGTCCATAGTTCTATGGGATATAACGAAGGATGAAATTTTGTCCATATCTGTCCCTGGTGTACCTCAGTCACTTGTAACTATACCTTGTGCCTAGCAAATGTTTATTAAATATGGATAATGTGGTTATTTCTTGGGAAGAAGCAAGTCAGTTGGATTATTTTTGTTGTTTATTTTTACCCCACAAGTATACCATGGTGTTTCCCATGCACACGACAATTACTACATGTTTTATATATATTGACTATTTAGTTCTCACAATAAACCTGTAATTTAACTACTGTTGAGACTGTTACAAAGAAGACAAAACTGAGGCACAGAAAAATTACTGTTCCTTGCTAAATTCACTCGGTAAGAGGCAGGTCTGAGATCTAAATCTAGAATTCAGCCTCAGACATGCTGAGTCTATGGTAGCCCACTCTCCTCCACACAGGCCACAGGAGTGGGAACTGCCTTGGCCGTTCTCACCCAGAGGACAACACCTCCCCACCCTAATGCGCTCTTCCCACAGTAGATGTCTGACAGAAGCCAGACAGAATGCACACTACGGTTTTGCAGATGGAAGAGAAGCTTTTTGCCTTTCGAGGGATGGAAGGGAAGGCAAGTGAATCCTACAGGAGCTGAAGGAGGAGAAAGCCATCATGCAGGGGAAAATAAAGAGAGAAGCACAAGAAGTAAGTGAAGGACAAGGAGGTATAGTGTAACCCCATCCCTGCCCCAGAATCCATGGACTTTCTGTTAAAGGGGACTTTCACAGTGAAGGGGCTTAAGACAAGACAAGGAAGATAAGGCATGTTAGAAATTTAAATTGAAGTAAGTGGTGGGGTGAATGTTAGGGATGAGCACTGAAAGGTTTCCTGGGTGTAACATGTTATATCTGCATTTTTGATGATTCTGAGTGCAGTGGAAAATACATAAATTTTTAGTGATACATTAAAAAATAGAAAGTGGTATGGAGATTCCTCAAAACAAATAATAAAGATTAAGCTATTATTTAATACAACTATCCTATTCCTTGGTATAGTTCCAAAAGAATTAAATTCAGCATACAGTAGAAATACTAGCAAAGCCATATAATTGCTTTGCACAATTCACAATAGTGAAGCTATAAAAATAGCCTGGGTGCCCATTGACAGATGAATAGATAAAGGAAATGTGATATATGTAGATCCATAGATATCTAGATAGATATGTAGAGATATTTAGAGATACAGATGTAGATGTAGATAGATACAGATATGGATATAGGTAGATATAGATATAAATATAGAGATAGAGATAGAGACAGAGACAGAGACAGAGACAGAGACAGAGACAGAGACAGAGACAGAGACAGAGATAGAGATAGATAGATGGCAAAATAAAAAACAGCCAGCCACTAGGTATCTAGCATGGGGTACACTAACTCTTGGAAAATCTGTTGAGCTTAAAATATCTACAATAGAACTTCCAAAGCACTCTACTGTACTCTAATTGATGAAGTTGTTTCTCATGGCAGTGTGGACTAATAATTCTGAAACCTCACATACCAGGCTTGAGTATATGGGAGAGGAACAGGGAAAAGGTAACGTGAAAGTAGAAAAAGAGAAAGAGGAGCAGAGGAGGAAGGAGGGCAGAGAGAGGGGAGTAGTGGAGGAGGAAATGATATATGCATGTATGAATATATCAAAATGATACCACTAATCTGTATTACTCAAAATAATACTAGTAGATTAGTCCATGGTGACAGAGAGGGGCTAATAACCATGAGGAGGTTTAAATTTAGACCATAACAGCTTAGGCTACCAAAGCTAGAGGAAAGCTTGTGGACTGTCCTAAGACCAATCTCCTCACTCTGCAGACCACAGCTTCAAAAGGAAGGCATTTTCTTCCAAGTCACCACCTAGCTGATGACAAAGCTAAGACTACAGCCTGCCATTGGTTCCCTAAATTGTTTTAACTCCACTAAGCCATATTCTTGCCTCTTTTCCTATGTGATATCTCTTTAAACAAACTGATCTAACTCAACTCCTTTCGTTTATCAGTTAAATTCATGGACAGATGCTTACAAAGACCAAAATAGCCATATTATAGCCATGGATCAAGCACACTGTGACCCAGTTTTGTGATACAGGGCAGGCCAGATAGCCAAAAACTGGAAACTGGATCCTTCCAAGGACAAGGAGAGAGCCAGCTAGAATTACGCATGATTCAAGTCTGATCTATCAGGAAGCATTTGGAATACAAAGGAAACTATGGCAGCAAAGAGGTAATTGTTGGAGTAAGAATTAGGTGGGATAGGGGAGAGCCTATCTGTAGGCTGGAGAATGGGGATGAGAAATTCAGGATTAGGCAGGACAAAAAAGCATACAGGAGGTTGACAGCCTGGCAATGATCAAGGTGGCCTCAGCAACCCCCAAATCTGGGTTTGACATCAGAATCCTAGACTGATGCAGAAAAGCAGGGGCATTATCCCAGAGGGCCTTGAACCCAGTACAAATGACTATACCATGACTGAGATCTAGAAACTTCATCACAGGAATGGAGCATGCAGTGAGCACTGGCCTGCACTCAGAACAGACACTCAGTGACAAAGCTTTACCTACCGTATCATCCAGGAATGTTTTCTCTCCTTGGCCCACACCCAGAGGAATTAGAGTCTGAACACTATAGAAGTAGC
The DNA here is from genome assembly GCF_000260255.1 of Octodon degus. Lineage (NCBI taxonomy): Eukaryota > Metazoa > Chordata > Mammalia > Rodentia > Octodontidae > Octodon > Octodon degus. The sequence goes on along the minus strand of NW_004524711.1, from coordinate 6,168,898 downwards.
TGCACAGCCATGTTTACTGTAGCTTGAGTCATAGTAACAAAACCCTGGAATCAGCCTATGTCCCAGCCAATTGATGAATGGATGAATCAAATGTGGTCTATACACACAGTGAGGTGTTCAATCACAAAGAATGAGATTCTTTCATACATGAAAAATGGATCGAACTGTAGATTGGCATGTTTAGCAAAATGTGACTGCACATTGGTCACAATTATCATGTGTTTTTTTCTAATAGGAGATATCTAGGGAGGGGAGAATGACATGAAAGTGAAAGGGATAATATTGGACAAACCCCAAAGGATAAAGAGAAGGGTAAGAGGAGAGTCAAGGAGGGCCAAGGAGTGGATATGATTAAAGAATAGTATATGCTTGTATGCAAATACCACAATGAAAGATGGTAGCAAGGTTGGAGATGGGGAAGAGTTATGAATGACCAGCAGGACTTGTGCAATTGGACCATTGTGAGCAAGTTCTTGAGTTAAGCAAGAGTTTTGAGAAGCAGTCGTGTTATATCTTCCACACTGTGTGCTATGACTTCAAATCTGCTCCTATTGATACTCCTGGAAACTGGCAAAGGTGAACAGGTGACAATAACTCTGCCAAATATAGCAGGTTCAACTACACCAGAAACCATGTTTAAAGGTTCAAAGAAATCATACTTAAAGGAATGCATTTCGATTATTAACCATGATACTGGAGAGTGTCGACTAGAAAAACTAAGCAGCAACATCACTGTAAAAAAAAATTTAAAAACCCACAAGATTCTTAATTGTAGAGTTGAGGGAAGCAGTAAAGTTCACCATTATGTGGACCAACAGCAGCAACAACATATGTGAAGTTCAAATAGGGCTACCAATTTCATAAAGCATTTTCCATCTGAAGACAAGACATCCCCAACATCTCTAATGAATGATATTGACAGAAAACTCAAGGCAGAAGTTAGTCTCATGGACCAGATGAGTAGTTGTGATAGTTCATCAGATTCCACAGGTTCATCATCATCAAGTAGTGAGGATAGTTCTAGTGGGTCAGATGATGAAGAGGGCAGATCTTCTAATCCAGGGAATTGTATCTCAGAACATCCTACCATGTCTGCCGTACCACAAGACTTCTGATATAGATGCTGGCCATAATGGATTTTATGACAACAGTGGCCTTCTGATGAATACTTTGGGTAATGATTTGCAGCTGAGTGACTCAGGAAGTGATAGTGATGACTAAAGAAATCTTTACCTATAAATACAACATTTACAAGGTGTGTGTTTATTTTGTACTAAAATAGAGATGCTTAAAAGTGAGGAAGTATGAAATTTTTGATTAAAAAAATTTGAGACTTTTAAATTTAAAATATAGAAAAGAAAACGCCACAATGAAACTCAGTATTCTGATAGATAGATAGATAGATAGATAGATAGATAGATAGATAGATAGACAGACAGACAGACAGACAGACAGACAGACAGACAGACAGACAAAAATCAGAACCAGGGCACAAAGTCCAAGTGAGGGGACAAAACCTGGGATGGTCTTATTGCTGAAGTTCTAAGCCTCACTGAAGTCACCTGTGTTTTAGGTGAAGATAAGTTCTGAGGCCTGGGGGAAGTTTGTGATGGATTAATGCTTATGTCTCCCTAAAATTCATATGCTGAACTCCTATCCCCTAGCATTATGATACAAGGAGGTGGGGTTTGGGGCAGAGGTCATTAGGACATCAGGGTAGAGTGATCATGACTGGGATTAGCATTCTTATAGCAGAGCCCCAGGAAGCTATACACTCCCTCCTATCACATGAAGACATAGTAAGAAATCATCAGTGATGATCTCAAAGCTGACTGTTATGGTTTGTGTCTAGTTGTCCCCCAAAAGCCTCATGCAGTCATGGGGTGGGGACTTCTAGAGCTTGAAATTAACTCATGATCCACTGGGATTATGGGTCTTAGTACTGCTGGGATTATGGGTGAGTTCTTCCCCCAGCCTGAGGCGGATAACCTGAATGCAGTTTAAGGAGACAGACTTCCTCTCTGTTGCCATTATCGCTGTTTCTCCTCCATTTGCTCTCTGCTCTTCACTGCTGCCATGAAAGGTTGCTCTCTGCCCTGTGCCGCTCTGCCTTGGAGCCAGCCAATAATGGACTGAAACCTCCAGTAATTGTGAGCTAAATAAACCTTTCCTTCCTTCAGTTTGGGTGTCAGGTATTGATCTCAGCAACAAGAGAATAGTTACTGAGATACTGACTCTCACCAGAGACAGAATCGGTTCATGTCTAGATCTTGGACTCTGCAGCCACCAAAATGGTGAGAAATAAAATTCTGTTGTGTATAATTCACCCGTAATAGTGTTCTGTTGGAAAAGCCTGAATGAACTAAAATAGGCTGATCCTCTGGGTGGAGTGAGGAGAACCCAGCCGTGGGAAGAAAAGGCAGCACAGACTAAAACTTAGGCCAAACCTAACATCCTCTTCCTGAAAGAAATAATGGTTTTATGACTTGTAGATACTACTCTGACAACCTTCCCAAACAAAACACAGGGCATAGCCACTATCCCAAGAAGACATAATTTTATCTACCACTGAGCCATGAGTGTATTTTAGATTCTAAAAAAATGTGATAAATGAACAAACATCAGTTTGCTTACAGTTGGTAGGGAGGCATTTTATTTTCTAAGACTGTTGTTTCCATATTCTCTGATCACATAAAAAAAATGTAAAGAGCAATTTGAAGTACAGAGATAGCATGTTTTATGATTCTGTTTATATAGCATTTGTTAAAAATAAAATTACAGAGATATAGAACAGATCAATGGTCTCCAGGGGATCAAGAAGAGGAAGGAGAGGTGGATGGCAGGAGAGAATGCCTCTGTGATCTCAGCATTTCTGTAGCTTATGTGCAGTAAAAGTTGTATGGGATACATGGGGGAAAGTGCTATAGAATTATACACAGAAAAATATGAATGCATGCACAAACTGGTAAACCTTGGATAATATCTATAATCCAGTTAATTGTGTTATATCCAGATCAGTTGGTTTCATAATAAACTCCAGCTACAATGTCTTCATTGAGAAAAGACGGGTGGCAGCTACATGGGACCTCTTGAAAGCTTTTGTGAGTGTATAATTTGTATGTCAAATTTTAAACTTAGAGGTGAAGTCTACCCACAATCAAACATAATGTGTGGATTAATTGACATCTTGGTGAAACAAAGAAAACCTATTCATAAGGTAATTGATGATTTGAAAACTGACTGAATATTGGATATTAAGAACTCAATTTTAGTTTTTGAACAATAATATTAAAGAAAAAAATAATATTAAAGATTTTTAGGAGTCCTAAAAAGTTTCTTTTTTTATAGATGCATATACAATATTCATGGCTGAAATTATTTGATGTCTGATATTACTTCAAATGATGTGGGGAAGGTGATTAAATGATAGAAAAATAATGGAAATGGCTATGAATTGACAATGATTGGAACCAGGTATGGGAGGGCTCCTTGGGTTATTCCTCCTGTTTTAGCATGTATTTGGAAAATTCTATAGCGAAAAAAAATTAAAATAATGCAACTTCATTCCCAAAATAATTTTAATATACAAAGAATTCCACTTGAAAACTCCTATTAGCTGCTGGTCTTACCTCTCAGAACCAGGTACCTAACATAGAATTTAATATGCACACTGGTATATTCCTTTATAAGTCTATCAGATTTGGAAAAGTCTGAGCAACTTCTCCCCATTTGACAATGAAGGAAATACTCATAAAGACTAACACATAAAACGAAAGGGTGGATGTGAAATAAAAGCTCTCTCAGTGGCAGTATTTTGGGGGGCATAAATGTTTTAACTTACTTGTCAATCTTCTTTCCTTCAGTCAATTTGGTGACTGATTCTTTCCAGCAAATCTTTTATCCTTTCTGGTCATTTTTATTTTGGGATAAAAGACTTGACCTCGACTGAGACTTGATCTCTAATTCACAATTTTGGAAGATTAAAAACATAGAAGTGAACTGAGTTTTTTCCAAGAAACCTGTTTATTTCCTTCCTTATATATTCCCATCTCCAGCTCCCTAGAAAGATCCTGTCTGACTGCCACATATATGGTTTTGTAAATGCTTGCTAAGGCCCCTTGGTTGCTATCTTTCATTTAATTCAAAAACCCATGTGGAATGACAATATTTGCCCCACTTTACATGTGAAGGCTCTGAAATCCGGAGGTTGCCACCAAAGACTGCAATGCTTCTATGGACAAAATGAAACTGAAATTTCTTACTAAAGAACAAATTGACTCAGAACTCATTTTCTTCACTTTATCACCCTGAACTCCAGTCTGAGAGTCCTAAGCCATCATTTAAGGAACTTGGGAATAAATGTGACGCTTCCCACAGATTGCCATCAGCATCTCAGGTCTGTGACTGTCCTTCTTTTGCACAGTCCATTGCAAGATAAAGAGAAAATCTTTCTGCTCAGCCCTGACACACACTGGCTCAGTTCACCGAGCCCTAGAGGATAATCTCTGTTTTAGCACATACTGGCCCACTTATACAAGATTGCTCCCAAGAGAGGGCTTCCAAACAGAACCAGCACTGGAAAGATTAAACCAACTTTATCAACTTGTTAAGCATTTGAGACTTCAAAGAAGAATATTTAGCTCCATGTGCACTACTCTGGTGACAGCCAAAGGTACACAGGGCCCCAAATTTTCAGTTGCTGTACATAACTGCTATGCTCCACTTTCCTTACAAAAGCCCACCCATTTGCTTTCTCCACTGAGATAGAAGTCTTTAGTGCTTTACTCCATCTCTTTTCTTTCTCCACCAACTCTCCTTTCTGTTGACATGTCAGTTCCTCACCTCCAACCTGTTAAGATCAGATAATGCAATCTTTGCAGGCCTAAGAATCCCTTGCCTCTATGATCACTACAGCCTCCTGGACATCAAAGTGGAGTTTGGCAGCCCAGCAGCTGCAGGATGAGGTGGAACTACTAGGATGAGGTCTAGCATCAGAGGCCCCTGGAGACCTGCAATAGTGTCTCTCCAGAAAGCCTGGGAGCCTGCTGCCAAGGGCATCTCTCCTTAATCTGCAGCACCACCTTCTGAGGAGATGCTGTATTTGGAAGGAGCACCAAACAGTACTGGTTCAGACTTGACTCTTCAGGGAGCTTCCACCTCTGTAAATGAAAAGTCTTCTGCTAGACATCCCTTCCACGGTTTTGGATTGTACCAGAACTGCCTATTACCTTTAAAATCTCATCTGTGTAAGAGTTCCTGCCCTCAAGATGAAGTTGTTTAAATTTAAGAATAAATTCCAGTCTGTCTTTTGAGTTTTGTATAGGAAAAAAAGCTGATCTAAACGCAAGCTTGCGTGTGTGTGTGTGTGTGTGTGTGTGTGTGTGTGTGTGATTGTTAAGTGAAAAAATGAGAATCAGAAGACAGAAAACAGTATAATAGAATTTAACATTCCACCTCAGTGTACATAGCCAAATGGACAGTCAAGTGTGGCAGGAACGTATTTCTATTGACTATGAGGGTCTACTTACTTCACAAGCTTAGCTGCTGAAGCAAAGACCATCTACCAGATTGTCCACTGAAAGCTAAGAGGATAGACATCCAACTGGATGAACAGGCTTAGCAGTGTGGACAGTCCCTGTAAGAGCTACTTGTTCTTCCTTTTTATACCAGTGAGCCATTTTTCCTCTAATTCTCAGTGTGAGGCCATCTCTGGTCACTACCACTTTTCCTCAGGCCCGTTCTGCTCTTCCCTGAGCCCCAACAATCTGGTCTTTAAAGGCAGCACTTGCAAGTAGAAGTTATTGTCATAAAATCAGAAAAGAAAGAAAGAAGGAAAGAAAGAAAGAAAGAAAGAAAGAAAGAAAGAAAGAAAGAAAGAAAGAAAGAAAGAAAGAAAGGAAGGAAGGAAGGAAGGAAGAGAGGGAGGGGGGAGGAAGGGAGGGAAGGAGGGAGAGAGGGAGGGAGGAAGGAAAGATCAAAACATTCTCAAGCACTTTCCTACTTCACTCTAGTTCCTGAATGACTACATCCTTCCTTACAAGAACTTTCACCAAAGTGTCCATTCTTCTTGACTCTGTTCAAATGTCACCTAATCAGATATATATCCTAGCAGCTCCATCCTTTTCTACCTGTCACTCCATCTCTCTTCACTACTCTCACTGTCTTCAGAATGTTTCATTTGGTGTATCATCTACCTAATGATTGGTTTATTATGTTCTTCTTCAAGTAAAAGGGCACCACCTTTATAGTTCATTAATAAGACACAACAGTGTTGAAAATATGGCAGGTACTCCATAAAGATTTATTGAATGAAAAAAGGTACTTACTATGTAATAAACACTTTGAACTCTGCATAAAATTTCTCTCTTTATTCCCTATACACCATCTTAGTAATTACTGAATATTCAAAATGTGCTTGGAATTGTACTCAGAGGATGTTGGGTGCAGCATTAACAGAAATCAATGCAGCAAAGAAAACTAATCCCATATGAATGGCAACGGAATACACATCTCTGACAAAAGTAAACAAAAAAGGGGGCTATAAATGAAGGACCATTTTGTAGTGAAATAAATAAATGTATATATATTTACATCTGTATATATAAAATAGTTAGCATAGATATACAGCTACTTTCTCTTAGTTCAATGAGAAGAAAGTTTTGAACTAATAGTGTTTAGATGAGATATCATGTCTGCATCTTGTACTATGAATATCTACTACAAAGACAACAATATGCAATGTATTAATTATTGTAACTGTCTTACTAACCTGTTTTGAAACTGTCTCATTGCTACTTCTTTCTCAATAAAATTATTAGAAAATAAAAAATAAAAATAATAAAACTAATCCCCAAAGTCTAACTGCCACCATGATTTGGGGATCTGTATCATAAGGTTCCAGAACTGGGAACAAGATGTGGAGGGGTGGGTCTAAGCTTTCAAAGTAATAATGGATTTTTAAGAACATATATTGGGTATAGATGAAGCTGGGCTAAAAAGAAATGAAGGTGGGGTGAGCTCCTAAAAGAAGGAGGAATATAGTGTGGATTTTGAAACAGGAGTGTGGGATCCTTGAATCTTCTCCTTCTTAAATATCTAAAGAACATCTAAGAGAACAAAGTTAGCACTTCAAGCTGAAGCTCGTGAAAGCATTACAGTGTGTCCCCATCTATCTTTTTGGCTCTTGGGGAAACATAAGATTTCATAGCTCAGAATCTTCCCTACCTCTAGAAAAACATGGGACAGGTCTAAGGTTGTAAGAATTAGTGCCATGGTCAGCCATGATCTGATCACACCCACCCCATAGCCCGTGAGATCTCCACTCCAGCCTGTGCCAAATCCCAACTGTTCTCAGCCTCTACCATCTTTGGTAATAGTTACCATGCCCATAGAAGTATAATGAAATGTCACTGTCAGTTAAATTTAAGACTGACTTTGAGCGTCTTTTCATGTGCTGGTTTTCCCTCTGTATCTTTCTTCTTTAAAAAAAAGAAAGAATAGTAAAAAA
>NW_004524711.1:6159954-6161291 GCF_000260255.1 Octodon degus | reverse complement strand
TCAATAATAGTTGTTATATGGCATATTATTGTCTCCAAATAGTTGTTCAGATTACCAGATATAAGCATACAAAATTGGTTAAAAACAGGCAAAAGATTTATACTATCTGAAGAGAAACCCCCAGGCTTGGCGAGTGAGTGAGACTGCCCGGGGCCTACCGGATCCTCATTCAACAGAGCCCAGGCCCAGCATGGAACCCTTCAGCAGAACTCCCTGCAAAGTGACTAGAGGCAAGACCCACCCAGCTGATTCAGGAGCAGAACATCTTGCCAGAGTGGCACAGAGGGTTCACCTGCAAGGGCTGCAGCAGGAAGAAGAGGAGCACAGCAGCCAAACCCAAGCCACACCCACCTGAAGGAGTCTGAACTTCATAGATCTGCACCTGGTGCTAAGGTAATATAACTCTAAGCTCTACACAAAAGGTCAGAAGACAGTGGTATACAAAATGACAAAGAGAAGGAACAAAATGCAGTCTCAGACCCCGAGTCCACACAGAAGAAATTCAGAAAACACCAGCAAAGAAGAAATTGGAAATCACACACCTGAAATGTCTGAAATAATAGTGTTGGAAGTAAAGAAACAAGAAAGGTGTAGAGGAAGTCAGATCAGAAATAATTTCTGAAGTAAAAAAAGAAATGATAACTATAATCAAAGAAGTACTAAGTGCTTCTAAAGAAGACACTGATTAAAAAAAACAATTAGAGCAGAATATAAAAATGATGGAGTCCTTCAATAAGCAATATAGGAAAGAAATAGAATGCATGAAGCAGATTCAAAATGATATACAGGAAATTAAAACCTCAATCATAAGCTGGCAAAACCATTTGAATGAAAGTGAAAATACACTTACAGACCTTAAGACACCATTACAGCTACTGAAAAAGTAAGAAAAGATCTCTTAACAACTAGAATGCAGGAAAAAAAAAATCAATACCTGCAAGACAATGCAAAGATGAACAATGTAAAACTAATAGGCATCAATGCAAAGGAAGGAATCAATACAAATGATATAAAAAGAATATGGGCAGAAGTAATAGCATAAAACTTCCCAAATATGGGGAAACAGTTTGACATTCAGGTAACTGAAGCTATAGAACTAAAAATGAGATCAACCCAATTAAAACCACACCCAGACATATAATAATCAAGATCCCAGAAATTCAGCACAGGAACAGTATACTAGAAGCCACTAAAGAAAAGAAACAGATCACATTTAAAGGAAAACCCATCAGAATAACAGCAGATTTCTCTTCACAAACCATCAAGTCAAGAAGAGCATGGAGGCCGAGTTCCAGGAGCCCCCAGACCCAGTCCTAGCCCAGGTCCGGTGAGTGTGC
>NW_004524711.1:6142218-6143500 GCF_000260255.1 Octodon degus | reverse complement strand
TGTCTTTTATACACACACACACACACACACACACACACATATATATATATATATATTTTCCAACATAAGATTGGTACTGTTTCATAGAAATTTTTAATGACCTTTTAAATATGGGTTCATCTAATATATTTTATATAGTCCTGCATAACTATCAATTTGAAAGCTCTTTATTGTCCATCCAGGAGCATACTGCAACTTCTCTTGCCTTTTGAATCATGCTCTTTGTTATTTCCTACATGCTATATCTTGAAGTAGTAGAATATTTTCAGTTTGTGTGACTGGAAAATATTTTACTTTTAGTTTTCAAAGATATGTTTGCTAAGTATAAAGTTCAGAGAGGACAGATTTTTTTTTTTCTTTCTTTCAGTCCTTTAAGTAGTCTAGTTTCTTACACACGGTTTTTTTTTTCCTTTTTCTTTCTAATGTGGAATGTGATGCTATTTAATTTTGTTCTTCTGTAGCTAATATTTTTATGCATATGTTTTAATAATTTTTTCTTTACAATAAGTTTTGAACAATTTCATTTTTTTGTATCTTGGTATGATTTTATTCAAATTTCCTGTGCCAAAGGTTCATTTTTCTTGAAAATGTGGTGTTATAAGTTCAACTAAATTCAGAAATTTTAAATCTTTAAATATTTATTGCCTACCCCTTTCTACTTTGAAAATTCTAATTATATAAATATAAGTTTCTTGATTTTTACACAGAGTGAACTATTATATGACTGATCTGTGATTTCTTTCTTCTTTTTTATTTTGGACAGTTTTTGTTGTTCATTTAAGTTTGTAAACAATTTATTTACAGTGTGCAATCTATTAATCTCATGCAATGTTCATTTCAGAGATATTTCTCTAAAAAATCACTCTTCTACATTTTATATATTTCACATTTCAATATTTCTCTACAATTTTTAGTATGATATGTAATTATGGATTTTCAATAAACTTAATAAAAAAGGTCAAAAACTTTTTAAAAAATTAAACACTAACTGTTCTTTTTAGTAAATCAGTAGAAATTGGCAGCATAATTATCTAAGCTATCCTGTGTATAATGTATGCAACTAGAGAACATGCTCATAAGTGAAATAAATAAGACTTCATGTGTAAATATCAGATTGTGTCCCTACCTAGTGTAAGAACCTGAAAGAGTACACAAAATTTGAAAGGTACAATAGATACCCTGAAAGGAAATGAATCTGTTCAAAGGGAAAGAACTTGTTTAAAGGGAAGAAGAGATGAGATGAGGGAAAGGATGAGAGAGAGAGAGAGAGAGAGAGAGAGAG
>NW_004524711.1:6135367-6142060 GCF_000260255.1 Octodon degus | reverse complement strand
AGAAGAAGAAGAAGAAGAAGAAGAAGAAGAAGAAGAAGAAGAAGAAGAAGAAGAAGAAGAAGAAGAAGAAGAAGAAGGAAGAAGGAGGAGGAGGAAGAGGAAGAGGAGGAAGAGGAAGGAAAGAAGGAAAAATGTGTATCTTCTTTGGTGAGGTGTCTATTAAAATTCTTTGAACATTTTTATTTTTGAGCTTTGAGAGTTCTTTAAATAAAATGGGATCAAAACCTATTGTGAATTTTAATTTTTTTAAATTATTTATTTTTGTAAAAAGACACAATGGCAATAATCTCCCTCAAAATATTGTTGTATTGTCTCTCTAGTGTAAGAACTTGACAGAGTAAATAAAATCTGAAAGGTACAATACATAGTGTGAAAGAGAAAGAAACTGCTCAAGGGGAAGAAACAACTTGGACAAGGAAAAGGAAAAAAGAAAGAAAGAAGGGGAAAATATATATATGATGTATAAAGGATATCTGGGATAATTGTACTACTGATTTCTATTGGTTTATTGAAAGGAACAGTTAATGTTCATTTTTTTCTTCTTTTGACCTATTTTGCACTCTTATATCTGGTAATCTGAACAACTAATTTGGAGACAGTATTATGCAATATAACAACCATTGCTAATTCCTAGCATCTTGCTTAATGAAATTCTCTATTCTCTATTTCTAATGTTTTTCATTCTTTTCTATGCTTTTTAAAACATAATAATAAACAAAAAATAGAAAGAAAAAAATCTCCCTCAAAATACCTCCCCTCACGTCAAACACCTACTGGCCACCTTGGACACAGTTCTCAAAGTTCTCTTTTGTGAGCGCTATTGGTGGTGCTATCATGACTGCCTCATGACCCTAAACCTCTTCAAAACACTTACCAGTCATGGTTACTTTGGCTTTGGAGAAGAGCCAGAAATCACATTGCCCCAGGCCTGGTGAACAAGGTGAATGAAGATCCGCTGTAATGTTTTTGGAGCCTGCATTTTCATGAGGTGGCACTCAGCACCAGCATTCACCATATGCTTGATCACACCTTCTAATGACACTCACAAGAGGACTTCAGAAAGTCACAAGAGCAATTGGATGAATGGGTTAGAAGCAAGGCTGAAAGTTTGAGGGTGTAAAATCTGAAGACCTAGCAATAGGTCTTTCACTGATAGGTTGAGATTATTCTGGTTCTTTGTAGACCAAATAATTTTGTGTTCCTTCCCACTTTTAATATTGTTCTAAGAGATTTATAGCCATGTTTAAATTCTCACTGCCTTGTTTCATTTTAGCAAGAAAGTAAAACACTTAATTTGGGGCCACAACTTCCAACTAATATTACAAGCGTTGTGGTTCCTTTATCGGTTGAATGACAAAATCATTGCAGCACCGTCCACCTGCCTCACAAGACCCCCACCCAGTAGCATATGGGGGACATGAATAGTAATGCACCCCACGGTTCATTTCCCAAAGTCTATACACACAAGCACAGCTCGTGAGAGTAGCCTAGGCCATGTTAAGGGATGTCTTTCCTAACTTCTCCCTCTTTGTGGTCTGTGACGCACTTTCTGGTTCCCTTGAGTGCCTCTTACAGTCTTCCAGCCAGAAAGTTCTGCTACTCATTGTCATAACTGTACCCATGTCCAAACCAACCAGCCAAAAGAGAAAGACATAAAATGCAGCAGGAGCTCCCTCACCCCCTGGAATCACAGCTCTTCTGATAGTAGAGAAAAAGTTTCTTTCCTCAGTCTTAGGTTCCTGCAGGATCCTGTTCCAGCTGTCCCCTTAATGTTATTTGGGTTGGGACCCCAAAATATAAAGAAAAAAGTAAAAACAGAGGGAAGAAAAATTAAGGATTTTTATTTTCTGTATGAAATTTGGGAGATTCCGTTCCCATTCAAGTGAGAGTCAGAGGGCTTCTCCTGATCCTGTTGCAGAGCAAGACACCTCCCACTTCTAAACTTGGGACTGCACTGAGCTCCAGGAAATGCCAGACTGAAAAAAATTATAAACTTCTCTGTGGTTCTGTAATAATACAAAATCTAAGCTTTCTCTCAATCTGTCTTCTACCTTTAACTTTTCAGAGCACTCAGATAACTATTCAGGTTTCTGCTGTAGTGGGAGAGACAGGAAGAAACGTGCTTATGTCATCTCGCCCAGAATCAGAACTGTGTCACGCACTTAACTTAATAATTTCTCATAATTTTTAAATTAAAAATAATAAAACAAAACAACCATAGTCACTGATTTCCCTGGATTTGTCCTTCAGAAGGTGGATAGTTTCATTATATTTCTCTGTGTGACATGATCCAAGGTCACTTGATAAGAGCTCTCAATAAGAAGCTCAAAGAAGACTTTCAAGGATCTAACACATGATGTGATCTCTTTTGAGATGTGTAAGTATTCATTGATTGAGTAAAATATTATGAAAACAAAAAAGTACTGTGAGTAGTGAGACCCTGAACACCCTGTAGACCCTTCCCTAAAAAACAGAAATAAAAAAAAAAAAACAGAAAATCTAAAAAAAAAAAAAAAAGTACTGTAAATTGCAATAGGCCTCAAATACTTAGAAACAAAACCATCCCGCCCTTGGGATACTAAAACCAACTTTAGTTAGATGGTAGTGACACCACTTACATCTATGTGTTTATGTAGGAGTCTTGTTTTCTCAAAGAGAATTTCAACAATTATTGAGTAATTTTATGAGTAGATACTGTAGTAGTTACTTTTTTGCACTATATATATATATATATATATATATATATATATGGAATTTTTTAATGTATTTGGGTTTTACAGGGTCTCATTATGTAGCTTGGACTCATGGTAATCTTCCTGTTTTTCAGCCTCCCCAGAACTAGGATTACAGGCGTATGCCACTATGCCTGGACTCTGTGGCCAGCTTATGCCCTATAGGTGAGGCTAGCACTGAATGAGGTGCTGGGGACCAAACTGTGGTCCCTACACTTGCCTAGGCTTACCCAAGCAGGCGTTTTAGTCCATTGAGCTATCTTGCCAGCCCATACACATTATATAATTTAGTCTGCTTCACAACCAGAAAGAAATATAGTTACTATCTACATTATTTGCAGGACAAAAAAATCTAAATTTTGATGAGATTAAAATACATCCTCAAAAATTCCAACTAGAATCTTGTTGTAAGACCTTCACATTCCCAACACTGTCACGGCCAATAGATAAGATTATTCATGTTTGCTTTCTATATCCAGGGATTTTTACCCAGTAGGGCTTCATGGGTTCATTCATTAATTTAATGATCAACTTTAACCTTTACCATGTGGCCACTTCCCTTCCTCATTTTTGTTCTCTTTCTATTTGTTTTTCTTGATCATTGATTTATTTTTGAAAGAGACCTCAAAAAACTGGAATTCAATATCTGGTCATTGGGAAACATAGTGATTGATGAGAGTTCTCAGTTTCTATCCAAACACTGGAGACACTACAGGACCTGCCAACCTCCTCCTCTGGCTCCCTACTGCACAGTTAGTGCTGTCTCTCCATGCTTCCAGCACCCCAGAAGCACTGCCAGTGCTCCTGGCCATATCTGAACCTCCCCCTTCCTACCACCTTGTTCCTGGACTCTTGCTCTCTTATCCCATTTCCTTGATCCCTTAGAGAACTCACAGTGCCCTCTTTGGATTCTCGTATCTAATGAGGGATTTGATAGAACTTCAAGGTTGTTTGGAAAGTCAACACTGTGCCTCTGAAAATTCAGGAGAGTGAGCACCAGTGCAGCGCTGGCTCGTGGGAAGAGCAAAGAAACCCAGGTGAAGTCCCTTTCTGACCTATGACCTGCATATACTTAGTGATATACCCTAAGAATTAGCTCTCAAACTCTAACATGATCAGAATTATTTGAGATGCTTGGGGAAATGTTGATCTCTAACCCAGTCACTATATTCAGAGTCAAGACAAAGACTTCTGTAGTTTTGACAAATAATTCTAGACAATTCTGATGCAGGTAGACCATAAACACAGTTTTTAAAGTTCTGCACTGAAGAAAAAGTATCAGAAAGTTGTTGTGTTTTGCACGTACAAGTCAGCAGGCATCAAGTATAAGTAGAGACAGAAAGCCAGATATCACTTTTTTGCCTTTGCTGTGGAGCAGGCTTTCCATGCTAATGGAAACACCTCTAATATACTGGAACTGTGCTCTGAGCCAGCAGTGATCTATACATGCTATCCACTTAGTCCATAAAACCCTCTCGACAAGTGCTGCTACCCAAATGTTACAGAGGACAAAACTGAGATGCAGAGCTTAATGCAGGTCATAGCTAGCTAGTATGGGCTCTGCCTGGATTTGAACACAGGCTTCTGCACCTCCAAAGACAGTACTCATCCCAAATCCCCATGCTTCCCCCTCTCCTAATGATTTGCCCTGGGGAAAGGGGAAGAGTGATTATTATTTATAAGCTCTGTGTGATATGAGCCTGCTTCCCTTAAAACTAGAAAGAAATACTGTTGGTCATAAAACAAATGCTCTGACAATGGGCCCAAGGGAAGTTGTGAACTCTACTATTAGATAACTTTAAAACATAAAGAATTCAATTGTTTAGCTTCATACTTCCTGAAGGCACAAGGAAGGAAAGGAGAGCCCCCTACTCCACGTCTTTCTCAGGCCAAGAATTCCATTTAACCATTGCTCTCAGTTAAATACCTGTCTCCGTTCTACAGAACTGGCTGCCATCAGCCTTGCTGGTCTGCGGGTGCAAACATCTGGCAGGCAGGTGTTTGATTTTGTGGGTGCCAGAGGACAGGCAGCTGAGCTACACAGCTGAGGGGGCAGGGAGGAAATGTCTTATATTGATGTTGCACCTTCCCACTCTCCCCAAGCCCCCTTCAACGGAGAAGTGATGGGGGCAGGAGGTGACTAGAGAGCCACCAGCTGTGGAACAGCTGCGCAGAGGAGCATTTAAGAGCAGGACAGGAAGTGAGACGTGGAGGGCAGTCAGTCTCAGGGAGAGGTCTGGGGAAAATGGAGGGGAAAGGGGCTAAATCTTCCTGCCTGACTGTTGCTCTAGGGAGGCCCTGGTTAATTTCAGAAACCTAGGATTCTGCTCCTGTTTCTCTTAGAGAAGGAGAAATAAGAAAGGGCAAATAATCTTTTCTTCAATTAAAAACAAAGACACAATCTGACAACGTGTACTCTAGTCCATGCTCCTACCCTGACCCTGGCCATGCCCACTGACCCCCGCAAGCAGTGGCCCTAGGTCTGCATTTCCATTACAGTTGTTCGAATCTCACATCACATCCCTAACCTACCAGAAGGCACGGAGAGACTTGAGTTCCATTGTCATAGGAGGCTTCTCCCCCAGATTTGCACCCACACTGAAGATGCACCTCTGATAGTGGGTCATGAGTTAACCTGAACCTGCCTGGATGTCCCTTGTGCCAGCCTATGCAGGCTCTTTAGGTCCAGTGGCCACTGGGCTCTGAGTCCAGCCTTTCTAGGCACCTGTATCACCAACCCTCTGACACTAGCCTCCTCTCCCAGGCACCACTTCAGGATTCCCTACAGGGAGATGCCCCACCACCAGAAACTCCAACCCTTATCTTCACTCTGCTTTGATCAAAAGTATTTGCCCCCTTACTCTTCACCTCCATTATAGGATGCCTAGAAGTTCCTGGAAGTTTTAGGCTTTAACAAAAACAGACAGCCTTTGATTATAATGTAACTTCTATATTCTATCCTGTGTAAGAAAAAGAGCTCAATAAAATTAGATGCTGGAACTGACCAGGTTTTAAACTAGAAGTAACTAAGTCACTTTGAGGAACAGGCTAAAAGTTTAAATACTCAGAAAAAAAAATGGTTGCTAATTAATTTTTTTAAATAAAATTGCATTTTTAAGTATCTCAGTTAAGTAATGTTTTACCTGATACCTGTGTTCTTTATCAGCTATTAAAGTAACAATGTGTCTTGTTAAAAATGAAACACAGCATTTCTACAGTGATGGTTTTAGGAGGAAAAGGTCTACAAGATTTCAAGTAGAACCATCAAACAGCAAGAACCTTCTCCATAATAAAAGAGAAATTTTATTTATATGACACCACTACAGATCTTCTCGTGCATTCCCTATTTCTTAGCTCTTCAAATACAACATGATTCATTCTATGTATTTTGTGCAGGATCTCACTGTGCAGCTTGGACTCATAGTGATCCTTCTGTCTTCAGCCTCCCAGCACTGGGATTACAGGCATGTGCCACCACACCCGGTCTCAGTAGAGAGCTCAGCACACCTGGGAGTGAGGCCAGTGCAGCACATGGTGCCAGGGATCAAACCCCAGTCCCTGTACTTGCCTAAGCAGGCACTTAGTCCACTGAGCTATCTCGATGGTCCCAACATGATTCATTCTAAACCTTTATTCTTTCCTCAGAACTACTCCCAACCCTATATTCTTTACTTGTATTAGTCTGTTTTCTGTTACTATTAGTAAATATCAGAGGCCAAGTGCTTTATAAAGAAAGGACGATGGCTGGCCAAATAGTTCAGTAGATTAAAGCTCCTGCAAGCAGGCACAGGGGTTGGGGATTCCATCCCTGGGCCAGCCATACCGACCTTGCCCCCTGGGCACATTGAGACACCAATTGAAACTGGGCATGCTAGCACACACCTATACTCCCAGCTCTTGGTAGGATGTAAACAAGGGGATCACTATGAGTCCAATCTAGTAATGAGGCCTTGAACACCCT
>NW_004524711.1:6126674-6135175 GCF_000260255.1 Octodon degus | reverse complement strand
AAGAAAGAAGAAAGAAAGAAAGAAAGAAAGAAAGAAAGAAAGAAAGAAAGAAAGAAAGAAAGAAAGAAAGAGAAAAAGAAATAAATAAAACAGTTGGTATCACCCAGGATACTTGGAGTTTTCTGAATGAATACTGGCTATGACATCATGAAAATAATTTAACAAACATTGCCTCATTTTTATCACAAATCAGCGCAGTGAACATTCAGGCAGTCAGAGTCCCTGGCTTTGAATCCTGAATTACTGTCAGCTCTCCTATTTTAACCAATTTACTCTCTCTCTCTGACTCAGTCTCCTCAAATATAAAATATTACAGTCCCAGGAGTTGTACTGAACATTACATGGGTTTTGTGCACATTAAGCATTGCATAGGCAGTAGCACACATTTAATAAACAGTGGTTTCTTGTATCAGCTTCATAAAGATTGCTTATAACATTTTATTTCTGACAACACTCTCACATATACTCTTTCTTAAAAAATGGCTTCAACTCTAGAATAAAGCAGTACCAAGTGCAGCTTTCTAACTCTGACTGAATGTATTAATGGCTTGAAGCAAAGGGAAGCAGTACTTTACAAAAATCTTTCTTATTGCCTTCTTTGACTGTGACCCTGCTTGTCGGATTACAAAGCAGACACCACATTTATACACTGCTTTCTCTTCATTTTTCTTTCCCACTAATGGGTTTTCCAGAGTAGGTTTCTCAAAATTTGTTGGACCTAAGAACCACCTGGGGAGCATAATCCATAGAGATCCATGCCACATTCAGATCCTGACTCCATAGGTCTGAAGAGGAATCCCCAGATCTGCATCTTCACAACTCCTAAAGAGATTAGTTGTAAGTGGTTCCTGAATTTCCCTTTGAGAGATACTGCTCAATTAATTCCCATTCAAAGCGTAACATGGGGACAAGCCTTTCAGAGCCTTCCAAAGCAAAATGAGGTAGCTTTCCCAAAAGCTGGGAGGCACAAGCCACTATCACCTTGTTATCTGCCTTACTGCCAATTCCTTCTCTTGTCTACACTTCAAAACTAATAATTGTCATAATAATAATACCTGGAATAAGCAGGCTGAAATTTAAAAAAATGGGCCCCCACTGTAAGGTACAGTGGGAAAAAGAAATGCTGGTTTCCATTAAAGAGAGACCCAGAAGCCCAGTGTTTCTCAAGTCACAGGTCAAAAATCAAGCAATCTTCTCGGCAGGGTTGCAGATACAAGAAGTCCTGCAAAGAACTGTTCTCACATTAGATTCTTGACTCCTTGGGTGACTTACTGAGCCCAGGCAGGGTTGGCAGTGGTCAGCTCACACAGAAGTCCCAGGAACCACTTTAAACTGCATTCCTTAGCTCAGGCATCAAAGACCACCACCTCCTCCAGAAATCACCCACTTCTCTTCCATCGCCATCAGCTCCCATGATTCAATTAATCAACTAGTATTTGAGCTTCCAATATGCACAAGATGCTGTGCTAGCAACAAGATCATAAAATGAGACACAGCCCCAAACTTCTTGGACTATACAGTGCCTGTGTGGGGAAGAGAGAGAAATTATGATTCATGAAGTCCAGTGAAAGAGAAGAAAAGGGATGTCTACTCAATCTTTTCTTGATTCTCTGGGTTGCATGTCCACCTTTAACTTCCACCATCCCTAGAGAGGACATCTCAGGGATGCATGAACCACACTCTCAGAGCTGTAGTCACAGATGCTTCAGCGTACTTCCCTTAACCTGTCCAAACCAGCACAAATAGATCTTTCATTCAACTCTCTTTGGCCATTCTTTTCGAGCCTGCCCTCTATAGAAGATGCTGCTGATGCTTCATGAACATATCCTGGGGACATGCCATGCCCCTGGTGTCTTCTTGCAGCAAGCTTCTGTGACTCTGCCTGTGTGCTCTTTCTGGTCTCTGAGGTGTGCTTGGTCTGTACAAGTGTTCACACTGTAATGCAAAGTCCTCAACAAATGACAAAAGGCAGCTGGAGAAATGAATAGCCCAACTTCCTAGACCTTTGGGATAACTCTGAAGTGTATTCTCTGCCCTCTCTCTGAGGTTCACTGATGGGCTACACCTTCCCCCAGTTGCCCACAATGGTACCTTTCTCATTCACATCCCCTAAAAGAATAAACCCTTGATAGAGCTCCCTGGGGTCAAGTCCCAAATAAATACTTGCATTCAAAGCAGTCTCAGGGTGCTGCTGGTGATGGGGACTCTGGCAGGCTTCAATCTTCAGTGAATCCAAAGAGAGCACAACAGTGTGGAAACAGAAAGGGAAAGCCACCTCTCCAGCTCCCTTCGGCTATCAGATAAATTGGAGTGAAAAGCAACAGTCTGGATATGTGGCCTCTGCTAAACCAGACCAGGAAGTGAACAGAGTCTCAAAGAGCCACAGGTTTTGAAGACTGAGAGGCTCTGAATGTCACCTGGTACATCCCCCTGCCTCCATGCTGCCTCTAAGTCACTGAGGAGGAATAGCTTCCCTTTTATTTAGGGGAATCTCACAATGGGAAGCAACCACCTTTCTGGGTTTCTGATAGTGTTACTCTGCATGGCTAATCTATATCCTATGAAGAGCATAGAAATGACATGGGTTGACATTGTCTCATTGTCACATGTCTCATGGCACTCTCTACACCCACTGCAAAGTGGTACAGTGAAGAGAACTCTGGGTGCAGGGGGTACCTTCAAGAAGACAAGCACCCTCTACTGGGGAAGAGCTGAATGTGCCTGAATTTCTAATTCTGGTGGTGAACCCCCGAAAGGCAAGAACTTTCTGTTGTTCATCTTTCTTTAATTTTTATCTTTATCAGTCCATGTCTGCAGTACACGATGATTACATTCCTTGCGGAAAGTTGGTGCATGCACATAACACATCATTCTTCTGTCTACCCCTTCCTTCTTTCCCTTCCCCATTCCTTCATCTTTATGTCCACTTCTCTTTTGTAAAAGACCTGCTACTCTATTTTCCATTGTCTGTCTTTTAGTTTGCTCTTTGTTTGTACTTTGTAATTCTCATATAAGAGAAGTCATGTGATATTCAAGCTTATGTATCTGATTTATTTCACTTAACATTATAGTCTCAAGGTGTCTTCATTTTCTATTGTTCATCTTACACTTACCAAGGAACTTAGCATAAACCTAGTCTTCAGTGTTCAACAAACCTTCCTTAATCAAACTGAAATGAACTCTTCTTGTCCAATAAGTGAACCATCTCTGTAGGCAGAGAGGCAATGAGCTTCCAATAGAGACAAGCCTTGGGAAAGCCATCCACCAAGCTCCCCTTCTAGACAGGCAAGGTGAAGGACTCTTAGCACTATGATGGAGGCTGAAGAAACACTCTGGGCCAGTGAGATACACTACAATGAGTAACAGTGGAGCTCCATGAGGACCACCAGGTTTGAAGGATTGAGGTGAGTTAGCAATGACTCACCTCCAAGGGAGCACATGGAGAATATTGGAAAGGAATGTGGCC
The DNA here is from genome assembly GCF_000260255.1 of Octodon degus. NCBI lineage: Eukaryota > Metazoa > Chordata > Mammalia > Rodentia > Octodontidae > Octodon > Octodon degus. The sequence goes on along the minus strand of NW_004524711.1, from coordinate 6,131,709 downwards.
TTCACCCTCTATCTATGAGCACAGTCATCATCTGGAAGCCCCTCAGAATGGGGCTGGTGCAATCTCTTGCTAGGATTCCCCATTATCTGGGCCAATGAGAAGCCAGGGAACATGAGACCTCTTGTATGTGATCGAGAGAACTGAATATCTTGGGCAGGAGGCAGAGAGAAAGGTAGACAATGGATCAGGAAGGCAGAGACAAAACTACCCACCACAACTTTATGTTTTATCTCACTGAATCTTTACTACAATCTATGAAATATTCTCATTCTAGGTGAGAGAAAAAAGGGTTCTAAGAGGCCAGGTGACGTGCCTAGGAACACAATGCCTCTGAGTGAATGGGATGGTACTTCACCTCAGGAGGTCCTACCCTACTCTGAAGCCTACCCCCTTGACTACTAATCCATGGTTGCTTGATCTGCAGCTCCCTGTTTGAACCCCAGTAATAAGCCTTTGCCCTGAGCACCTTAGATGCTCACTTGCACAAGCCATGTGAGTCCACATCTCATCAATTCAAGGCAGCACTCAGTGGTCTCTCATGCTTCAGCTAAGTTTCTTCATGCTCCCTCAACCATCATGGAGGCGAATTTCATCAAAAATGAAAATAAGTTCCCATAAATACATGGATGTGAATTGCCAACCTCTGTTGATGTACCTGAGAGAAGGAACTCCCTCCTTCCGGTGACTCCACTCCATCTGAGCAGCTCTGACAAGCAAACACTTCTCCCACAGTATAACATCATTTGCTTCTGCACTTTCACCTCCTGGTTCTCCTTTTGCTCTCTGCAACCACATAGAGCAAATTGCACATCGCTGCACTGTAAGAGAGCCTCTACTTATTGATCCACTTTCCAGAGCTTCCCCTCACATCTGGTCCTCTCTCTGCTTGACCTCATTCCTCAGTTATTGCCCCACATAAAGTGTGTCTCTCTTGGAACTGAACATACTGCTTCTGAAATCATGTTCCTCCCTGTTACAGATCTGGGAGGTGAACTACAAAGAGGTTAAGCAAGACCTCCTGAAAATCATGCTTAGAGGTGCACAAGCTGATGTCAGCTGCTTTTGGCCTGAAGCTAGGAGTAAAAACAGCCATGCAGTCCCCAGGGGAGGACTCGCCTCATCCCCTCCACCCCTCCAGCAACTTCCACACTGCATCAGCCTCCTCCTTAAGATGGCTTTGGGGAGGAAGGCAAGGGAAATATCCTGGATGCCCTCAAGCAGGGTGGCCAGGCTGTGAGCTGGGAGAATTCTATTTGCAGCCGCCTCCTTTACACAAGTGGAGATCTGGACGCTGCGCTGGACTCTCCAGGATGCAAAGCTCTGGGAGATGCCAGATCGTTATCACTGTCAGTTACAATTTCCTCCCACTGCCTCTGCCCTCCACCAGGCCCATGGTGTCCATCTGTTTATGGAAATAGTGAGGTCCTGGCCGGATATTTTTAGACAAGGCTTTGTTGGGCAGAAGTAACTTCCCACCAGAATTGTCAACACTCCAGTTTTTTCTCTTTATGTGTCAATGTTAAGACCTTTAATAATACAAAAAACCACAAGCCAGGGGCTGAAAGAGCCTTAGAATGTGGCAGGCATTGACGTTCCTCACTACCTCCTCCTGTAAGGGTGGATCTTCCTGTTTTTATTTTCTTCAGGACATTTTTTTTTTGGTTCTCTTATTTTTCTCCTGTCAATATGTTGAAATAGAGTAATGTGCAATTCCTCCCACCCTCACTGGGAAATAAGCTTTATTTGACGATTTTCTGGAGAATGGGAAATTGCATGGCTTGCTTGTGACAGATGAGTCTGAGCAGGAACAGAAATAAAATGAGGGCAAGGAGAATAAACAGTGCCATGGATGTTGTACTATTGGTTCAATAAGGGCCTTTCGGGACCATCAAGTCCAATCCTCATTTTACAGTTAAGGAAACAGAGGCACCTCAAAGGCGACAGACATCATGACTCAGAAATCAATTCCAAGAGCACAAAGTACCCACAATGAATAAATGCAGGTGTTATCCATCTCAGCTCTCTGCTACATGGGGCAGAGAATGAGTCACTGAGGTAAATAGTGGATGCTGCTATGAACTAGAGATGAACTGCCCTAAGGAGGAAACAAGTGAGAACAAGAGGAGCATTAAGTGGGGCCTGGCATCCAGGGGTTCAGAGTGTGAGTGTGGCTAAGAAGGGAAAAGAAGGCAAGATAGGGGAAACCTGGAGCAGCCTCTGCAGGGAAGAGCCTCTTAGGAAGGAGAGATGCTGGGGGTATGAAGAAAAGAACGGTAAATGCAGAAAGATAAGAACTCATCAGGGCACTTTGTGACTCAACTCTGTCTTGAGGGAGGCATTTCAAGGGTGGCTTAAATGGAATCTCAGCAGACACTGAACTGTTTTGCTGGCCAAATGGGTTTTGGAATTGATTTTTAAGTATTCTCTTGGAGCAAACTATTACTGATGCCTAGATCCAAGCAACTTGTGTGAAGTGAAAGTGATCCAAATTATGAAAGATGTGACTTCATCCAAATCTACATGACTGAATAATCAGAGAAAAGCAATGGACACTGACCTGGTCATTGGGGAATGCTGGCCCTAACTGATAAGGGCAGGGTAAGGGAAAGTATCATACCTCCCAGACCTGTTTTCTCACCCAAATAGTGTAGCACTTGTTTTATAATTTTCCAAGCTCTTCTATTTGTAAAAATTACTTTTGTCTTATTCAAACTCCAACAGCAAGTTGAACTGGAGCCCATATCTCTCAAGTGACCATTTAAATATATTTATTGTCTTCTAGCACACATTGTAATAAAAATCTTACTGAATGTCCCACAGGCTTGGAGAACTTGCATTCAAAACCTGCTTTCACCAGGGTCTAGTTCCATGGCCTCAAGCTAATTCTTGAACCAGCTGTGCCTCAAGTTCCTCATTATAAAATGGAGATGATAATAGTACTAACTTCATGAATTAATCATGAGAATTTAAGGAGTTCATCATTTACAGTCTTGGCATACCTTAACCATATATGTTACCTACTAATTTGCCTGCTGCCATTTAAAGTAGTATTAGACTCTGTCACCAAACTTTGGGCCACAGTGAACTCAGAGGTGGGTATTAATCCTTTGACAGGAAATGAGAGATAAACATCAGGGAGTGAACATGGGGAGAAGGATTGTGACCAGCGCTGTTTTTTTCATGGATGCACATTGAGGACTTGGGAGTTGGAGGTATGAACTTTGAGTCTTCCTCATCAAACCCAGAAAATGTCCCTGATGTGCTTAGAGTCAACAGGCCTGCTGAGCCCCAGTGGGCAGGAAAGCAGCTGCTTCTGAGAGCTTGAAGAGAAATGATTTGGGCTTCTTGTCTGACTGGAACCCCCGTGCAGTCATATCACTACAAACCAGGACTTAGTCTCTGAAGTCCACACACCAGCCCAGGACTTGAAGGGAAAGATCCCTGAGGTTTCTCTCTCAGAGGACCAAGACATGGTCCAGTTCTGAACCAGTTCATTTGTCTGTCAAAAGCTAGGAGTTTAGAGGGTATTTCTGAGCAAATAGAAGATGGTTGATCACATTAAGGACAAGAACAGGATCTTCAAGACTCCCTCTGCTTTGATTTAGAACTGTATCCTATTAGTGAATCTAAAGAAGGACCATCTGGGTATTTTCCAGAAACCAGGAAAGATACTGTCTTTGGCCTTTTTCCAGAAAGCACAGAAAAGAAGAGTGGCCATCTTCCCTAGGAATCCCACCAAATGCCATGGTCATCAGCCTAACAGTTTCCTGTCTAGATATATGATCTTACATAGTAAGGACACTTATTAAAAGGCATATTATTGGGTCTACTTTGAAAGCACCAAAGCAGAGTGTCCAATGGCGGGACTTATGAATCTATATTTTAACAAGCTCTTTGGGTGATTCAGAGAATTAATGAAATATTTATATATGTGTGTCATATTTATTTCACTTAATAGTATGGTCTCTAAGTGTGTGCATTTATCTACAAATGTCTCAAGTTTATCCTTCTTAATGACTGAGTAGTATATTCTCCATTATATTCAAAAGGCATATCTTCTTTATTCACTCATCAGTTAATGGATATTTGCTCTATTTCCAAAATTTAGTTACTATGAACTATGCTGCTATGAACATGGGTGTGCATATATCACCATGGTATAGTTTTGATTATTTGGAGAAGATAGCAATAATCAGGATAGCTGGGTCAAATGGGACCTCTATTCCTACCTAAGGAATCTCCACAATGATTTCCATAGTGATTGCACCAATCTATATTCCAACCAAGAGTGGAGAGGTTTCCATTTTCCTCACAACTCTGCCAGCATCTGTTATTGGTTGATTTCTGGATAATAGCCTTTCTTTCTGGGAGAGATAGAATTTCAGCACTGTTTTAATTTGTTTCTTCAAATGACAAGTGATGTGAAATAAGTTTGATGTATTTCTTTGCCATTTGTACCTCTTCACCTGAAAAGCATGTATTCCTCTCAGATGCACCTTTTGGGACCGGGACCTCAGATTTGAGGTTCTCACTCCTTTCATTTCTTTATGTATTCCAAATATCAGTCTTTTGTCTGAGGAAAATTTGGTCACTCTCTGTGGGTTGTCTTTTTATTCTGTCATTAATTTATTTTACTAAGCAGAAGCTTTTTAAAAAGAGATGAAATACTAGTTGTAAATTTTTATAACATTTCTTATGCAATTAGAATTTTGTTCATAGAGCCTTTCCCTGATTCTATGTTTTCAATAGTTCCACCTATTCTCTCTTCCAACAGATTTAATGTTTCTGTTTTAACATTTAGATATTTGATCCTTTTTTATTTTAGTTAAGTGCATGATGAGAAACATGGAGCCACTTTTAGTCTGTCAGGTAGAAAGCCAGTTTTTCCAGCACCATTTCTTAAAGAAGCTATCTTCCTTTCAGTAATGACGTTTGGCACCCTTGTAGAAGATAAAGTGGCTGTGTATGCGTGTGTGTGTGTGTGTGTGTGTGTGTGTGTGTGTGTGTGTGTTTAGAGTTCTTTCTGCATCCTCTA